>NC_139634.1:16678605-16698605 GCF_964638095.1 Poromitra crassiceps
GCCGCTGGCAAAACAGTGATGGTGGCTCCCGAAGCAACAGGCGGTAATGTTACCGTTAGTAATGTGACAGCCATAAGTGCAGTTATTGCAGAAATAGACTCGATAACAAGAACAAGAGTATGCACTAGTGGAGTTGTAGTGTTTGTTTATCCCATGTATGTAGCTGATTGGCTGAGGGAGTTTGTCTGTCAAGTACTGCCGCCCACTGCGGCTAGAAACACAATGTGAGGTTACATGATCAGTTGCTGTTGCTGGGGGGAAAACGCATCACTTCCTGAGTGCCGGAGGATTTTTCCCGCTGTCCGAGAACAGCCAATATAAAAGCTATCATGATGTGTGAGTATAGGTTGAATCAGTATTGTGTGATGTCATAAAAGTAACAATATGGAGGAGTAAGAGTAACAAGATGGAAACTTATTATTTTGTTGAAAATGTTGCAATTATTTAAATATTAAAGGATAAAAAGCATGACTCAGCAGCAGAACTGACTCTACAGAATGTGTCAACTGAAGCCGCTCTCAACGTGTGGCGATGTGTAGCTACAGGATGTGGCCAAGTAGAGTTCAGTAAACCGCGTGCTGAGCAGGTGATAACACAGTAGCCTATGGCTGGTTACTTCTAAAGTGATGATGGGGGATGATAAGATCTGATAAGACATTTTGAAGATTGCTTCAAGGTTCTGATTAGCCTTCTCGCATACACAACATCCTGAGGGCATACTGCTATCAGTAAGTTCTGTGGTTTTTTAGCCTGGTGTGTTTGCGTGTGTGTGTTTAATTACAAAGACATTCATTAAGCTGAGGCATTCTATACGGAAGCTGCAATGTTGACATGGAAGATGTGTGGCAGGGTGGAGTTTGGCAATAATGAGGGCAATTTACTATCTCCATGTGACCTGAGTGTGTGTGTGTGTGTGTGTGTGTGTGTGTGTGTGTGTGTGTGTGTGTGTGTGTGTGCATGCGTGTGTGTGTGTGTGTGTGTGTGTGTGTCACACACTCTGTACTGTTTATTCTTCTTCATGCTTTGTGGAGATTCCGCAGCTCGTTAGGACCACTGACTGTCAAAAACACAGACAGGGACACAGAGCCGTTACCAAGCAACCCGCCATCCCAGACCACTTCCCTCTTTCTCAATTCCCTCTCAATGTCGCTCTGTCCAGGACAAGCACAAAGACAAACAGGAAGACAGATGTGCACGCGCACACACACACACACACACACACACACACACACATGCACACACAAAATATATATACGGTAGCTATATAGATACTGTAGTTCTTGCCAGAGCAGAGGAAGTGAGTTAGACTCACTTCCACCCACTCACTCAATAAAGTATGGGCTCCACCTCGTTGCTCAATTGGGTTATGATATTAAGATAAATTAAGCTTGCATGTCTGATTGCATTAGATATTGCTCTGGTGGACACTGTGCACAGGAAGAAAAGCTGTTTTGGACATTTCTGGGCCTATAATATTACAATCTGAACCTACAGTATGAAATGATCATTCATGTAAGAGAGCATCCTCACCTGAATAGACAGCAAAACTAGAATAAACAAACAAAAAGTTGTGTTTCCTGCCCTGATTACAATAATATAAAGAAAGGAAGTCAAACACTCAAAAAGAGAAAGGAGAATTTTTGAGTGTATGACTTCCTTTCTTGATATTATTTGAGATGTTTTGCATCTGCACCTCTTTAACTTCTTTGGGCGTGCTTCTCTGCCCTGCTAACAACTCAATACAACTCCATCCCACTGATTTGACGATGATTTCCAATTATTTTAATCCCACTCAAACAGTGGCTTCCTGTATGTGGGAATTGTTGAAGCCGCTCCACATTTCACTGACTGTGTAAAGATATTCAAACACACTGCTTTACATAATTTATTCACCTTATGTAGCCCCGCCCACTTGACCCATTGTATCAGGACTTCCTGTTCAAAACGCCGGCTGTTTTACCTGCTCAAACTAGTCTGACTCACCTGGTCAAACCTAGTTTGACTCACATTATGAGTCAGACTAGGTTTATGAGTCACAGGAACTGTAAATACAATCGGAACTTCCGATTGTATTTTCACTTCCTGTAAAGGTGCGTTCACACCGACCTATTAAAGTTTTTCGCTGGCATTGAGTTTACATACAAAGTCAATGCAAACGAGCGATTGAGAGATTGGGAGAGATTGGGAGAAAAATCGCTGGGCGTCCGAGCGACAGAGACAGAGCGATAGGGCGAAAATTCGCTCGTCGCCCCGCCCGAGATGAAATATCCCAAGATGAAATTTCGCTGCATCAGTCGCTCGCTATTCAACGCTGATTGACTGCCGTGTGAGAGTGAGTCAAGGATCACACTGGCTTGGAACAAACCGCTGGTTTATTGTGTGGCAACAAACCGCATTGACAGCTGATTGACAGGCTGACAGCTGACATGAAGTGAAGTCTGTACTACCGGTATAGAGCTCGCGTTAGGAGCATGCTGATAGGCTTAGCTTGTAAACAACTACGGTGGCTCGTAGTGGACAAACATCATGACATTGCGGACCGTTATAGCCCCCAGATGTCCGTCAATTATTGTGCATGTTGACGAGCGATTTAAAGACAGCGACAGAGCGATTCCAAAGGGTTGAATCGAGCGACAGAGAGACAAATAAATATCTCGGTGTGAACACAGCTTTAGTCTCTCGAGCCAGTCTGTCTCTTCTACATAAGGTGAATACATGATTCCTCTCCTTAAGCGCCTGACACACCAAGGTGATGTCGGCCATGCTGTCTGGGCTGTCGCTGAGCGTCTGTCGCCCTACATTAGTCTTTGCGGTGTGTTCCGCACCGTTGACTCTAGTCGACCTTGTCGGCGCTTTTTTCGGCCAATTCTACATGTTGAATCTTCGGGCCGTCGGTGAGAGAAATCACTCTGATTGGCTGGTCAGCTGGTATTGAATCAGTGCATGAGAAGAGAGGGCACGCACAAAAGGTTCTTCTTATTTTTCAACTTCATCTCATCTGATCATTCCAATACACAAATTCCATGATAATGTGGCCTTCAGGAAAGCCCCTTGAGCCTGTCACTGCATGATATGACCCATTTAGAGCGGTTTCTCCTTATCAATCAGCTCCGCCTCTTCCTTTCTTCTTCCACAAGCTAAAGATTGGCTGACAACGCCAGTGCCAGATTCTCCATTAGAGGTACAGTAGCTACATTGTGAAACCATTTATAAAGTGGTGAGCGAGCATTCAATCAGGAGAGACTAGTGAATGGTGGTGATGGTGATGCCTCTCCTCCTGTGACTGATGAGACTCTTCAGACTGAAGAATCTGATGACTCTGATGGGTCTGCGAAGACTGGGAGGAGAGGGGGAGGTGGAGGGTGCGAGAAGCACAGCAGCCATGTGATTGGCTTACAATGGGGGGTGAAAAGCAATGTGATAGGCTTACAATGGAGGTGATGTGACGCTATGCTATTGGTTAAAAGAGACCAGGCAGCAAACAGCTGATTATTCAATTGAAGCCTGGAAGTTGCTTATTTTGAGCGTGTGAGCAGATCTGAAGGGGTGGTGAACTGAGGAAGAGTAAAGTGCAGATTATAGTCTTTCTGACTGAACCTCTGTTAGAACTTCATTAGTATGAAAATGGTGGGCAAACACTGCTTTCATGATGGTTTGTATATCCACAGTCGTAGGTCTCACGCAGGCGCAGAAAGTACATGCTAGTTGACCGCCGGCTGTAGTCTTTGCGGTGTAGTGCAACTTTTTGGCCCCGTCACAGGCGACGTGATGCGACGCAACAGTCGGCCTCCGTTGCCACTAGTCCTTTGAAGGTTGGTGTGTTCCAGGCCGGTTTCAGCTCTATGACGCAGAAGTACATGTGTAAAGCCTTCGTCATTGGGCTGAGAAAGAGCACCTTTTCCTGAGACAGTTCTCTCTAAAAAGACACATCTGGTTGATAAGACGGTCGCAGAACGAACACTTGGTATTTGGAGAATCTCACAAATCAGGCAGCGCGTCTCAGCTGAGTGGTAAAAAACCTCATTACTCATCTTGGGACTCCGGACACGTCTGGCATTGAGCCACGTTCCAACTTCTTTTCTGCCTCGCTGTCGTCTCAATACCGTCTCTTCACCGAGCCACTTACTGCATAATGGAAGGCCTAGATTGGGACAGAATGAATCCCATCCAGGCCATTTGCATCTTACTGGTCCTGAAAGATAGGAGGCAACAGGCACGGGAAGGAAGCTGTCGAGGAAACGCGCGCCTCCGGGGACACTTTGGGAGGTCGTTTAAGTTCAGCACATTACATTTCCTCTCTCTTAAGTCCAGCTACTGCACAGAAGCACAAATGCACCCACACACCGACGCACACACACTGCATGGAGCCTTGAAGCAGCGTCCACATGACCACAAACCGACTGCACAGATCTACATGCAACTGTCCCAGAAACATGAAACCGCATTGTCCTCTGAGAAAGCAGTAGAAAGAACTAGAGCAGCACTCCTCTAGACACCTTGTAGAGTAGCACTCCTCTAGACATCCTGTAGAGCAGCACTCCTCTAGACATCCTGTAGAGCAGCACTCCTCTAGACATCCTGTAGAGCAGCACCCCTCTAGACACCATGTAGAGCAGCACTCCTCTAGACATCCTGTAGAGCAGCACTCCTCTAGACATCCTGTAGAGCAGCACTCCTCTAGACACCCTGTAGAGCAGCACTCCTCTAGACATCCTGTAGAGCAGCACTCCTCTAGACATCCTGTAGAGCAGCACCCCTCTAGACACCCTGTAGAGCAGCACTCCTCTAGACATCCTGTAGAGCAGCACTCCTCTAGACACCCTGTAGAGCAGCACTCCTCTAGACATCCTGTAGAGCAGCACTCCTCTAGACACCCTGTAGAGCAGCACTCCTCTAGACATCCTGTAGAGCAGCACTCCTCTAGACATCCTGTAGAGCAGCACTCCTCTAGACACCCTGTAGAGCAGCACCCCTCTAGACACCCTGTAGAGCAGCACTCCTCTAGACATCCTGTAGAGCAGCACTCCTCTAGACACCCTGTAGAGCAGCACTCCTCTAGACATCCTGTAGAGCAGCACTCCTCTAGACACCCTGTAGAGCAGCACTCCTCTAGACATCCTGTAGAGCAGCACTCCTCTAGACACCCTGTAGAGCAGCACTCCTCTAGACATCCTGTAGAGCAGCACTCCTCTAGACATCCTGTAGAGCAGCACTCCTCTAGACATCCTGTAGAGCAGCACTCCTCTAGACATCCTGTAGAGCAGCACTCCTCTAGACATCCTGTAGAGCAGCACTCCTCTAGACATCCTGTAGAGCAGCACTCCTCTAGACACCCTGTAGAGCAGCACTCCTCTAGACATCCTGTAGAGCAGCACTCCTCTAGACATCCTGTAGAGCAGCACTCCTCTAGACACCCTGTAGAGCAGCACCCCTCTAGACATCCTGTAGAGCAGCACTCCTCTAGACATCCTGTAGAGCAGCACTCCTCTAGACATCCTGTAGAGCAGCACTCATCTAGACACCCTGTAGAGCAGCACTCCTCTAGACATCCTGTAGAGCAGCACTCCTCTAGACATCCTGTAGAGCAGCACTCCTCTAGACATCCTGTAGAGCAGCACTCCTCTAGACACCCGGTAGAGCAGCACTCCTCTAGACACCCTGTAGAGCAGCACTCCTCTAGACACCCTGTAGAGCAGCACCCCTCTAGACACCCTGTAGAGCAGCACTCCTCTAGACATCCTGTAGAGCAGCACTCCTCTAGACATCCTGTAGAGCAGCACTCCTCTAGACACCCTGTAGAGCAGCACTCCTCTAGACATCCTGTAGAGCAGCACTCCTCTAGACACCCTGTAGAGCAGCACTCCTCTAGACACCCTGTAGAGCAGCACTCCTCTAGACACCCTGTAGAGCAGCACCCCTCTAGACACCCTGTAGAGCAGCACTCCTCTAGACATCCTGGGCAAAACACAGCACTTAGCAGTCATTACCAAATCCATTACAGTCCTCAAAATCCATTACCAAGAAAGTGGTGTGTTGTCTCTGTCTCTGTGTGTGTGTGTGTGTGTGTGTGTGTGTGTGTGTGTGTGTGTGTGTGTGTGTGTGTGTGTGTGTGTGTGTGTGTGTGTGTGTGTGTGTGTGTGTGTGTGTGTGTGTGTGTGTGTGTGAGCACGCGCGCCCGTGCCCGTAGACACTCTTCATCGTTTCTCGTCTGGGACATCTAATGAAACGTTGAGTGAAACCAAACACAAATGGTGAATGTTGGTCAAAGTAGCAGTGGTTCCATGTCGCTGTTCCGACCTCTCGCTGTTCCGACCTCCCCTCTCCCAGCCCCCATGCCTAAACCTAACCTCTCCCAGACCCTAACCCAAAACCTAACCTCTCCCACCCCCACGCCTAAACCTAACCTCCCCCAGACCCTAACCCAAAACCTAACCTGTCCCACCCACCCCCCACGCCTAAACCTAAGGTCGGCATTGCGAGTGGTCGACATAGCGGGTGGACACCAGTAGCAGTGTGGTCGAGCCATATCCCTCCGTCTCGGCGATGATGCTGAGTGACTTTGCTCGTACGTTTGTGCTGCCAAAGCGTAATAGTAGCTGTGCATTGCTGAAGTGCAGATGCATTCGACTTAATCCCCGACACTTAATAAGTCAACGGGCCAAGCTCATGTATCTCCGTTGGCCTGAGCCTGATTGATAGCATTTTACCAAGAAAACCCATGTTTATGCAAAAATATACACAGGAAACGAATATGTTTACGCTCTCACACGCATACAGTGCACCCTAACATGGGAACAGGACCGCGTGCATGTAGCTAAAGGCAGATGGCAAGTGGCAGACTGTGCATGTGCAAGTAGCAAGCAGTAGGACACACACAGTATTTCTCTTGGGTCCCAGAGTTGAGGCTCCTCGCCGAAGCTCCCAAGGTTCTCTCAGTGCCTATAAGCTTCTACTGACCCAGACTGCATGTCCTTATGTGGACAGACCTCACCAGCTCATTGGACGCGAGCCTGGACTGCGTTCCTGCTGTTTGTTTGTGTGTGAGACAAAGAGAGAAAGTGACTGATGGTGAGTCAGACAGAGAGGTGCGCGACAGCAGATGGAACGTGTTTTCTCAGAGAGTGGCCGTGTCAAAAGGAAAACCCGGGCCGTCCCGTGCGGGTGAGAGCCGGGCTCCGGTACGTTGGAGGCAGCGGTATCAGTGTTTGCTCTAGATGAAGTTCAAAGCAGTGCGCTCCGTGATGCACGTCTGCGACAGAAATGTACAGAGTTTGGAAGATTAGGAGAGTTGAAAGATTAGAGATGGGGCTCTGTATTCAGTAGACGGTTTTAATTAAAGCCATATTTCTCTACTCGATTCTGTTCATTTGCACTTGGCACTTGGTCTTTGTGTCTCTCTCTCGGAGGTGACAAGTAAGTGGCTCTGGACCCTGGACGTCTGGCACACGTCCAGATATCCATTACAGAGGTGGAAAATAGACGAGCAAACAATACCCACCACCCATTGACGCAAGCACACGCTTGCACACTTATTTGCACACACACGTGCGTACGTACGTGCACGACAAACACACACACACACACACACACACACACACACACACACACACACACTCACTCACTCACACACACACACTCTCTTTCTCACTCACTCACACTTATCAGCTAGTTATCCTCATTCCACCATGCACACATTAACAGCCCACATGCCCACATGCCATTAATAAATGACTTGACAGAGAATAAATACAGTAACACTCTGTGCAAAGTCTATTTATAAAAGCAATTTAAAAAAAAAAGTTAAAATAAAATATGAGAATTATTTTATCTCAGGACTTTGGCTCTTAGACTTGGCTAGTACTATTGGGAGATTGTGTTACACCTCTGTTCTCTACCACACCATCCACTTTTGTTCCAATCACATTTGATAAAGCAGATTTCATCATTAACCCCAACCTCGTTGGTCCTGATTCATTTCCATTTGATACACAGCATGTTAGGATAACTTGTTATGATTTGGCGCTATATAAATCTAAAATTGATTGATTGATTGAATTGATACACAGAAGAATCTAACAGGATTCTTACAATGGTTTTCCACATGGATGTTGAATGTTGAGCGTATTTAATAATATTCCATTTAAACAAGACGTCCAGTAACTGTAGCTACAGTAGACTGCTGCCAAGCCACATTGCCACACGGTCACTGCTGCAGCTGGCTCTCAGTATCTTGTCCCTTGCTGAAGAAATAATGATGACCCCACAGCATGCATGCTCATCTGCCTTGGTTTATAGTTTTATTATAGTTTATTATGGCTCATCTTCACAGAGTCCAGAATGGCAGTGTTCTGAAAGTGGAAGAACGCCGCTGCTAGAATTCTAACTAGAACTAAGAAGTTTGATCATATAACTCCGGTCTTAATCTCCCTCCACTGGCTCCCAATTCAGGCCAGATCAGACTTTAAGGTGCTTCTGTTAACCTATAAATCCCTGCATGGGCTCGCACCTCCGTACTTATCTGAGCTAATCATTCCCTATGTTCCCACGCGTACTCTCCGCTCACAGGACGGTAATTATCTTACCGTCCCTAAAATTAAGAAAAAATCAGCAGGTAGCAGAGCATTCTCTTACCGTGCTCCACATCTCTGGAACCAGCTTCCTCTGTCAGTTAGGGAAGCTGGCTCCATTGAAATCTTCAAAACTAGACTCAAAACCCATTTATTCTCCCAATCATTTGGCTGTGCTTGATAGTTGTGTTTGATGATGTCATTCTTTAGAAATATTTATTAGCTCTTGAGTACATACAATCCTGAATTGCTGAGCGGGCTGTCTCAAGCCAGCAATATCATTATAAACTTATACTTGACCTAATTTAATAATATGGCATCATTTGACCCAGTAGCTTAGATACAAAATCTAATAGCTGGTGAAAAAAACTAGTCCTGAACTGCTGAGCGGGCAATCACAAGCCAGCAGTATCAGTATAAACTTAGACTTGACCTAATTTAGTTTTGTTTGTTGTAGGTCATGATTAAGGTTCGCTAAACAGGGCCGAATCATTGACAGTGGTGTTAGGTGGTACTTAGACCTGAATTAGCAGTATAGTATTAGTCATCCTAAAAAATAAAAAAATAAAATAAAATCCTAATAAATTTTGTTTGGACCTAATTCTATTGTTGTCTATAGAGTTAGTTCCACCTCTGCGCAGATTCCCCCGCTCTCTTCTCTCTCTCCCCCTCAGGTGTCCTTCATTGGCCTGACGTACACCCCCGCCGCTGCAGCCCTAGGTCCGGCCGTCATCGCCCTAGCCACCTGTCGTCACCCTAGGCCATCTACCCGCTACTCCATCTACTGTCTGACACCCCGGGCTCTTCACCACCACCGACCCCTATCCTCATCATCCTGGTCACCTGCCTGCCTAAGGGAAGGGGGGGACCCCCCCCCCCCCCCAGCCTCAACAACGCGGACTCATGGATTCCTCAGATCATCCTCATGGAACTCCCAATCTTGTTACCCTTTTTGTCACCTAGCTAATTAACTAGTATTCTCTAAACCTACGAACACTTAAAGACTGCATTTTCTATTTTTTTTTTGGACTCTACTTTTTAGATTTTCAACTCCCTTCCCTGATCTTAGGATAATTTAAAAATTACATTTTTATATCCCTTCTGTTGGACTCTTTTTTACATTTTCAATTTTCTGTTCTCTTGTACATTTTATTTCCATAATAAATCATTCACAGAGTTTCATTATCGGAAACTCTGTGCATGGTTTAGCCCGGCATCTCTCGGCCTGTCTCGGAGGGGAGTCCCCAGATGGGGGTCCGCTGCTGTGGCCTGGTGGGTGGGCCCGTCCCCCGCGTGGCCTGCTCTCACGCTCTCGGTCACTATGCTGGTGGCTGGGGGCTGGGGGGGCGGGTCGCGTGGGGGCTGGGTCCGCCTGGGCCGCAGCAATTGGCCCCTAGCACAACGACCTCACAAGGTTCCTCCTCAGCCAAGTCACTGGGGCAATCCATGCGGCGATCCATATGGTGGAAAGGTTTTCTTGCGTTCACTGGGGGTGAGGGGGTGCCGCTGTGTCCCGGCCTGGCCTTCCCTCCCACGCCATATGTGGGCGGGGGCCGGGTCGGGGGGCATCGGTGCTCTTCATCACTGGTCGAGGGCTGCCGGTTGGTTTAGAACAGCTTAGGTAGGCGATAGATTAGCTACAGCCTAAGGCTGACCTGTTAGTGTTCAGGCTAAAATCAGACTAGAGCAGGGTAGGATAGGCCAGATTAGGCTGTAGATTAGCTAGATACTATGTCCCAGTTAGCTCTGGTTAATGCTTAGAGTAGTCAGTTGTCTGATCTTCTCCCCCCCCCCTCTCTTTCCCCCTTTCCCCGCTTCTTCCCTTCTTCCCCCCTCTTGTTCTCCTCTCTTTCCATGCTCTTTCCTCCCCCACATCCCACCGCCCCCCCCTCCCTTCTCCTGCTCTCTCCTCATTCTCCCCCCCCCTCTGCTCCTTCTCCTCTTCTCCCCTATTTTCCTGAATCCCTGCCACTTCCTGCTCTCCCTTCTCTCACATTCCCCCTGCTCTCCTTCCCCTGCACCCTCCCACCTCTCCTTCTCTGCCTCTCTGTCCTCCCCCCTCTCTCACATTCCCCCTGCTCTCCTTCCCCTGCACCCTCCCACCTCTCCTTCTCTGTCCTCTCCTCCTCCACATTTCCCATTTTCCCCCCACCCTCGCCCTAATCCGGGCCCGTATCCTACTCCCTCCCTCCACCCTAGACCCTACCTCTACCCTCTGTCCTCCCCCCTCTCTCACATTCCCCCTGCTCTTCTTCCCCTGCTCTCCTTCCCCTGCACCTCTACTCTCTGTCCTCCCCCCTCTCTCACATTCCCCCTGCTCTCCTTCCCCTGCACCCTCCCACCTCTCCTTCTCTGTTCTCTCCTCCTCCACATTTCCCATTTTCTCCCCACCCTCGCCCTAATCCGGGCCCGTATCCTACTCCCTCCCTCCACCCTAGACCCTACCTCTACTCTACCTCCCCTGTACCCTTCCACCTCTCCTTCTCTGTTCTCTCCTCCTCTCTGTCCTCTCCCCTCTCTCACATTCCCACTGCTCTCCTTCCCCTGCGCCCTCCCACCTCTCCTTCTCTGTTCTCTCCTCCTCTCTGCCCTCTCCTCCCTCTCACATTCCCCCTGCTCTCCCTCCCCTGCACCCTCTCCTTCTCTGTTCTCTCCTCCTCCACATTTCCCATTTCTCCCCACCCTCGCCCTAATCCGGGCCCGTATCCTACTCCCTCCCCTCCCCCAACCCTAGACCCTACCCCTACCCTGGCTCTCCCTCCCCCGCACCCTCATCTCTCCTCCCCTGTTCTCTCCTCCTCCACATTTCCTATTTTCTCCCCACCTCCCCCCTCTCCTCCCTCCCTCCCTCCACCCTAGACCCTACCTCTACTCTACCTCCCCTGTACCCTTCCACCTCTCCTTCTCTGTTCTCTCCTCCTCTCTGTCCTCTCCCCTCTCTCACATTCCCACTGCTCTCCTTCCCCTGCGCCCTCCCACCTCTCCACATTTCCTATTTTCTCCCCACCTCCCCCCTCTCCTCCCTCCTCCCTCTCCCTCCCTCCTCCACTCTCCTGCTTTCTTCAAATGTTCAAATGTTATCTTTATTCTGTATATTCTTGTTACTGTGTGTTAGCTAGAATCAGCTAGACATACTTTCTGTGAAGCCCTCTGAGACATGCTTGTGAATTAGGGCTATATAAATAAACTTGACTTGACTTGACTTGACTTGACTTGACTTGAAGAGAGCTTTACTTCTTTTCATCAAAGATGTGCATCTTGAAATCGCTAGTTAGTTAGTGACATACAAGTGAGTTAGTTATATACAAGTTGCATTAGAAAAGCAACCAGCTAATTTCACACATCTTTATACAAAATCCAATGTCACGAGTGGGGCAGCTAAAAGAAGGTTGGCCCCTACAGTGAATTCTTTACCATCACAAATCATGCATGCAAGGCAAGAGTTTAGTTTAAAAAGATAAACCAGGGAATGCATGGAATTCTTTGCCATCACAAATCATGCAAGCAGGGAGTAAAGATCAAGGTGTAGCGGAGTTTGCTTGACAAACACAAGAAGGGAGAGAGAGAGAGAGAGGGGGGGGGGGGGGGGGGTATGTACCTACATATCACCCCAAATGGCATCTTGAGTATGTACAATATAAGAACCTTATTGTATCCTGACACATTTGCCTTTAAAGAGTTCTTGGTAGAATCACACAGATCAGATCTGTATTGTCCCTCTAGGCGACATACTGTCTTCAATAGCTCCTTTGTTCCAAAGACAGATTCTTAGTACATTTTTGTCAAACCAATAAGTGCTAAACAACAGTATTTGAACAGTTGTTCAAGTACAAGTACATTTGGAGATTAAAGTTCTTCATATGGTAATTGTTCACATTATCCTCTGAAGAATCATCCTCTTTTAGAGAATAGAGCAGCTCTCTTGTCTCACTGTTTGTTCTCAATCTGAATATAAGTTTATTATATGTTATATGCCTTGTGCCAACTACTTAACCTAGAGGTAAAAGCAATCGCCTACCACCACGGAGACCCGGGTTCAATTCCTGGCAGCGTTACTTCCACTTGGTCAGACATTCCTCCAGACACAAGTGACCATGTCTCCGGGTGGGAAGCTGGTGTGGTGTGAGTCCTGGTCGCTGCACTAGTGCCTCCTCTGGGCGGTCGGGGGGGGGGGCTGTTCAGAGGGGAGGGGAACTGGGGAGGATAGTGTGATCCGCACGTGCTACATCCTGCTGGTGAAACTCCTCACTGTCAGGTGAAGCACTGCAATATAGCATGTAACTGTAGGTGTGTTTCTTCTCTCTGTCCACTAGGTGTCACTGCGGCCATAGAAGATGGTGTTGGAGCCAGAACGATGAAATGGACCACTATGAATCAGCCACACAGAGAACGAGCTGTCCAGCAACCATCACAGACACGTCAGCAGCCACGCATAGCGCTGATATGCCACATGAACAAGTCTCTGTAGGCGCATTTGTCAACAGACATAAATGTTCAACTAACCTCTCACAAGACCCCCTCTGCAAACTTGGTCATGGATGTGTATGGGAATTCAACATGTGGTCAAGTCGCAGGATAGCTGAGAGCTAAGGAGGGTTCAAGTTAGCAAAAGCAAAGACTGCAGTCAAGTATACTTGGTAGGAAACTATTTTTATGTATATATATATTTTTTTTAAATAGAGCATTTCTGCCTTTATTGCAACAGAGGCAGAAAGAACTGCGGGAGAGAGAGACGGGGGTGACATGTGACAAAGGTCCCAGGTCGGAGTTGAACCAAGACATTGCAGTGACATGGTATGCACTTAAGCGAAACGAGCCACACAACTTCCCAAAGTGACTATAATTAATAACTTAATAACTTAATGTAACGTCGCCCCCAGTGAAGCTGCAGTGATGATGTCTTCAGGTGAGGTGGTGGTGGCCGTCTCCGTGTCCGTCCTCATCCTCCTGACCATTGGCGGCAATGTGTTGGTCTGCATGGCCGTCGGTGCCACACGACGCCTCCGCTGCCTCACCAACTGCTTCATCGTGTCCCTGGCCATCACCGACCTGCTCCTCGGCATCTTGGTGCTGCCTTTCTCCGCCCTCAACCTGCTCTCTGATGACTGGCCACTCGGCCCCACCTTCTGCAACCTCTACATCTGCATGGACGTCATGCTGTGCACCGCCTCCATCCTCACCCTGCTGGCCATCAGCGTGGACCGCTACCTGGCCGTGACCATGCCCCTGAGGTACGCCTCTCTGGTGCTGCCGTGGCGAGTCGCTGTTGTGATGGTGTCTGTGTGGATGGTGTCTCTAGCGGTGTCCTTCTTGCCCATCCAACTGGGATGGAACACTGCAGATGGGTCAGTGCAAAACCACGGCCCCGGGGATCCGGACACGGCATGTCGTTTCGAGCTGAACCAGTCCTACGTATTGACCGATTCTCTTCTCACCTTCTTCCTACCTCTGGTGGCCATGTGCTGGACTTACTTCCACATCCTCCGCATCGCGCGGGCTCAGGCCAAGCGCATCATCACCGCCCGGCCCGCTTGCACCACCGCCAGCTACAACTTCAGAAACGACCCCCGGCCCAGCATCATTGCACTTCCCACTGTGGTTCCCACACTCGCCGCGGTGGCTCTGAGGGAGCACAAAGCCACAATGACACTGGCGGCGGTGATAGGGGCGTTTGTGGTGTGCTGGCTGCCCTATTTCATCCTGTTTACAGTGATGGGACTGAAGCTGGAGTCAGACCCTGGACCGGCGTATTTTGTTGTGTTGTGGCTGGGTTACGCCAACTCAGCCCTCAACCCCGTTCTCTATGCAGCCCTCAACAGGGACTTCAGGTCGGCCTACGCCCGCCTGCTGTGCCAAGGTTACAATGGCTGGAGGAGCGGACAGCCATCTCCCATAGTAGTGCCAGGTAAAATTTGGAGGAGGTTGTGGCATCTTCACTTAGTCCAAGAATCACCATCATCTAAGAAGGAAGCGAGGTTGTTTTAAAATGACATATTCAACTCACTTTCTATTCTCCCTTTCCTGGTCTCCATCTCAGCCGGACAGCAGCTTACAGAGGTGACACTGCTGTGTGGCCACACACCTGCCACCTGCAGGGCAGGCTGGGAAGAGCAAGACCTCATGCTGCAGGAAATGAACAGCAGGGCTACTATCGAGCTTTCAAATGGAACCGCTACCACAGATGTCAATGGCAATCAAAGGTACATCCTCAGGAACCAGAAGCACATATTTCTGTTTGAAGCAGAGAAATGCCCTTCAACAGAATTATTGTATGCAGAGAGCTGAGCCAAAAACATGCGGTCCAGTGAGGTAACATCCAAAATTGTGGAAGAAATGATACAATACCATATTACAATTATACTGGTGTAACGGTAGTCAGCAGTTGTGTTGTGCAGTGAGTAAACTTACCCTGCTAGCCGGGCGCTTCTCGCTCATACTGAGCATTAGCGCCCGGCGAACGTCAACGCATTTCCCATCAAACAATCGTGCCGCTCTCACGTCTAGGTATAAAAACCAACCCTTACCTGAGCCAAACATGTGAAGTGAAGACGCTATCCGATGCCCAACATCCTCTTCTTTTAAATACATATAGTGGCCTCTTCCAAATTGTTGCAGAAAATCCACTTTTCTGTCTTTGAAAAACTGAAAATGTAGGTGCAATGCCATTCCAGAAGTGTGGGGAGCATTAGTGAGTATACAGTGAGTAAACAGTGAGTCGTTGTTCCGGGTTGCTCCAGATGAATGATTTTCGGTTTTTCAAAGACAGAAAAGTGAATTTTATGCAACAATTTGGAAGCGGCACCTATATATATTTAAAAGAAGAGGATGTTGGGCATCGGATAGCGTCTTCACTTCACGTGTTTGGCTCAGGTAACGGTTGGTTTTTACACCTAGACGTGAGAGCGGCACGATTGTTTGATATTGTTTGATGGGAAATGCGTTGACGTTCGCCGGGCGTTAATGCTCAGTATGAGCGAGAAGCGCCCGGCTAGCGGGGTAATGAGTAAACCACACTCCCTGATGCCTTAAGACAGGGGTTCCCAACCTTTTTTGTGCCGCGGATAGATAGATAGATAGATAGATAGATAGATAGATAGATAGATAGATAGATAGATAGATAGATAGATGGAAAAAAAAGTTGCAGACCGGTTGTCAATTTTTTTTTTTTTTTTTTTTTTTTTTTTTTTTTTTTAATAAACATAGGCTATAATATTATAGGCTGTGTGGTAGTTGAAACATAGTTTCAAGTTGACGTTTATTTATGTGTGTAGTTTGTAAAAAAAAAATTGTAAAAAATATATATATCTTTTTTCTTTTCTTTTTTGGACCGGGCTCGCGGCCCGGTACCAAATGCATTGTGGCCCGGTACCGGTCCGCGGCCCGGTGGTTGGGGACCACTGCCTTAAGAGATGCTCTAGTGACAGATGCTAGTGCCCATATGTGTTATCCTCCTTGCTAGATTGTCCGCGTGCATCCCATGCCGTAGGTTCGTGGTTCGATCCCCAGCTGCGGGGGGACTAAACAATGCAGGTTACACTTAGCCTGGTAAACCACGTGAACTCACATTTCATTTGGTTCTCCGTGACGGTCTGGCCCCGACGCCAGTGGGGGGGTTTAGCAGAAGCTGCAGATCGGAAGAGCCAATCAGCGACTCTGCTGTGATTGACAGCGCAAGTTGGCCAATCAGGAACGGCACTAGCACTGCACTAACAAAACAGTAATGGCCGCCTCCTTGCCTGATCGTCTCGAAGAGTCATGTCAGCATTTGTCTAGTTTAAACAGCCATAAAGTGCAGTTATTGCAGAAAGAGACTCAATAACAACAATTAAACAAGTACAGGAGTATCGCCGCAACCGCAGAGTTTCTCGGTGGAAAATATGTTTTTGCCATTCTCCCGAGTGGATTTGGGTTTGATTGGATCCGACGCTGATTGGCTGAAGGAGTTGTCTGTCAAGGCAACTACGCCCGCCCATGCTCCCGTCCCTGCTAAAATCCCCCCATGGCGTCGGGGCCAGACCGTCACGGAGAACCAAATGAAATGTGAGTTCACGTGACGGGTTGGTTTACCAGGCTAGGTTACACTGGGGCACACAGAAAAACAAACTTGTTTCATCAATCCATTAGGATGCTTGGATGTGCTACCGCAGTCATTTCTGAGTCGTATTGGACCACATGGATCTCTTTCACTCTATCTCTCTCTGTCTACACACACACACACACACACACACACACGCACACACACACACACACGCACACACGCACGCACGCACGCACACACACACACACACACACACTCCCTGAGCTCTCCTCTTATTCTATGTTACCAGGTCGTGCTGAACCTGTGCTGGCGAGGGGGATGCCGTGTGCACTGTTGTGGCAACCCAGAATCCATCCGCCTCAGTAACAAGAGCAATGGTGACAGACAGACAGATGGACGGACGGACAGAGATGTACAGCAGCCCCTCTATGCGGAAGCCCCTTTGTTTTGTGCTGCAGTAATACACGCCCCTGCAGTACACCATGTAAGTAGATAAGCATGGACATCGAAAGCAATAGTGGCATACCGGACAGGCCCATCGCCCCCACAGTCCATCTCTCGCCCCAAACAAATTAGTTGTGACCAGCAGATCCAATGTATGTCATTGTTGTTGCACATAACGACATATGGAAATACTATTAGGCCAAAAGTTTGCTTTCAGCACAGAGAAGATACATCACCCATTTTACAACCCTGTCATCCTTTGCATACACCTTGTGGACTGCATTCATCTGTTGCCAGATATTAGTTCCAACAAACGTTTTTTATTTCATGATTAGCAATATCTCATTGTGGATATAGCTAATAGCTCATCTCTGTAGCAAGAGCAACAGCTAATCCAGGTGACGTGAATGATCCTATGTAATTATAACCACCCAAAACCAAAAAGGACTACGTTATTGTTGTATGCATTAGATCTTCATAGCTTTCTTTCTTTCTTTCTTTCTTTCTTTGCAGTTGCAGATCTAAAGTGAATTGAATGAATGGATGGTGAGAGTTGATCCTCTTTCTCTGTATCTCTCTTTCTCTTAGCACTCACCCCATCCACAATTTAACGAAGCAAAAACAGGAGGAACTGGGCGTCAGCGTTCTCCACATCTCCTCAACAAGAAGCAGCTGCACAGACACAGCAGGCCTCTCTCCAACCAGGAGCCAGCTGATGCTTCTACGGCACGCAACGTTTAGCTGTCCAACAATCATCCCACTGCAACCATCACGCAGGGCGAGGATTGCGGCCCTGAAAGAACTGCTCTTGCAAAGCACTTTTAAAACTAACGGAGGACCGAGTGAGACTTCCAACCCAATCTCATAAGCTATTCTTTTTATCCTGACTCAAGAGTGCGCTCCAGTGGAGGCACAAAGAATCACAACTTAGACCTGGACAAGTTAAATGGATGCTTAATGGAGATCCAAAATGGATGTTTGGCTGAATCAAAAGCAACAGACGACTGCGAAGGGACACGGTGATAAAGGGATTAATATTACGCGTGTGACTTCATGTGGAATACGCTGAGATATGACGTGACATTTGATAGTGCAGCAGGTTGTGGGTCTGCTACTTCAAAGACTGCAGCAGCCTCCAGACTTTGCCTTTACTGTTGCTGAGGCAGTGGTGGCGCAACATAAATGATGTGGCCTATGTGTGTATTGTATCATAAACTCATCTAGGTGAGGACTGACAAATATGTATCTGCAAAATGAATACAAAACAAAACAACCGTAAGAATAAAGAGCAGTACAACTCACAGGATACAAGGATGTCACACCAATTGTCTGAGGCAATGAAGATGGTTCCAGCAAAGATAAGGATCGGCTATTATGTGTCAACGTCAATACAGAAGACATAGTAGGCTTGAAGGAATAGTACACTATTACAGTATACACTGGGCAGAAAAGATACTGGTCATGATTCTTAGCAAACATCCCCTCAAATGGTTGCCTTAAAACCTTTGCATACTACAAGCTGTGGCAATCAAGGAACGATGCAGTGAGAAGTCTGCATGTCAGATAGGACATTGTACACACAATTAAATCCATTAGATGAAAACACTCATTCCCGTCTTCATCACAAGCAGCAGAGTTCCATTGTTAAAAGAGAATTCTATGGATTTGCAGTGCTGCAGTAATACCATGTAGGCTTTTCACAGCCCGGGAATCTGGCGCCTGTAATAAGCCTGACACTTCTCAGACACTTGGTGTAACTTGTAGTGTGTCCTGTCTAACCAGAAGACAGTTACTATGGTTTCATTTCCTCCCGCCATGGTCTATCCATCGCTACACAAAATATAATTTGTCCCTTGGTAGTCTACTGATTCTGGTCACCTCTCTCTCTCTCTCTCTCTCTCTCTCTCTCTCTCTCATGGAGTGACCATTGACAGCTAAACCTACATGAAAACCATTCATCATTGCTTCTTTAACATCAGATTAATGTGGGGAAAATAGAACACATAAACTCTCCCTCTCTGTGTGTGTCACACACACACACACACACACACACACACACACACACACACACACAAACACTCGACTGACTCTGTATAAGCTATCAATCATACAGATTGTCATTATTCAACTCTGTCATCGACAACTCTCTCTCTCTCTCCCTCCTTGCACAGACACAGGGAGAGAATGGTGAATCATAAATCTTATGAATGCCATCTAAAGACTGCTCAGCGCTATGAGAAAGAGAGATGATGGATAGATGCGGGTGACTATGGCGAAAGGAAAGAAGATGGACAGAAGGTTGTAGCCAGCGACACAGAGGTCAAAAACTGCAGTTCAAGGGTCAAACGGATAGGAGGAGACACAATATGGCCGGGAAGGAAGGATAAAATAAAGGGGGGGTGTGAGGGGAAGGAGGGGGGAGTAAATGGTTTGAAGGGGAGGAGAGAGAGATAGGGAGGGGGGGGGAGGGGGGGGTGCTGCCACACTGAGGCTAAAGCCATAACTCATCTTTTATTAAAAATAATGAAAAAAACTTAATGAGTTAATAATATCTGGAGAAAGAGATAGAGAGTGAGACAGAGATGGAGGGAGGGACAGGGAGGGTGGAGGAGAGGAAGGAAGGAAGGAGCGAAGAAAGGAAATAAGGAGAGAGAGAGAAAAGGGGAGTGAACAGAAAACAGTGCGATGATGCAGCAGGGTCAATGCGGGCCTCTTTCACCGTTTGGACATATTCTGCTTTTCACAGTTCACACAATATCCATTAGACAGACATGGGCCAATCACGTCGCTCGCTCGCTCTGCCGACCCAAATCCCAGAGCCTGCCTGGTAATTAAAGGCACTTAACAACCAATTAACGGTGATGAGCTAAATTAGCGGGATATTGTCTCCTTTGACTAGGCTACTGCATTACCAAGCGTGTTGAAACAGAGATGAACAAACCTCGGTGCGC
>NC_139634.1:16706105-16723605 GCF_964638095.1 Poromitra crassiceps
CTCAGATAGCCAGACTTATCTCCACACTTTGTTTTAGCTTAGCGCTGTGCCAGTGCTGGAGAAAGTAATGCGTAACTTGAAGGCTAACTGTAGCCTAATATAATTACTGTTTTGGAAAGTGTAACCCCTTACACTAGCTACTATAGTTACTGGGAAAGTAATGGAATTACAGTAACTAAGTTACTGTAACTAAGTTATGCCCAACACTGCTCACAACAATAACACTGTTGATTAGCTGCTATTTAGGCTATACTTGCAGTTCCAGGTACATTTAGGCAAACATGAATGATTGTCCCAAACCTTTTGTTAATGAACCCTGTCATTTACTGATTCCAAACCTGCATGTTGTATCAGCCATATTTAGACATTTACAGTGATGTGACAGGGTTGACTTGTTGGCTGGCTCTGGCAGATAGATCCAGAGTGTGCAGTGAACAGAGCAGTGGTCCAGTCAGTCACACGGTGAAGATGGCCCTTGGGTCCCTGATGGGAGATCCCATTCCTCTCTTCTCATCCAACAGTCCCTCTGAGCATGTCAATATGAAACACTATACTCCCACACCATCCCTCCCATTATAGACAAGAGAGGCGTATTGATATGATGAGGCTATAAACACTTTGTCTGAACAATAGAAACACATTTTCAATGTACTCCACTCACCGTGAGTGTGGTGATTTAGGGGTTTGAAGAAGCAGCCCATAATATTTATCCCACTTTTAAAATAATCTACAGCCTTGTAAATGTTGTCAGATGGCCGGTGCCAATGTCTTTCAGCTTAATACTACCTATATTAAATAGTTTAAATATTTCATAAGGTTGGGTTTTTTTAGAGCGAGGGTGGGGAAATCGTTAGCTGCTGCGGTAAAGTTTCATTAACTGGTCCCCATTTCGCTGCGAGGCAAACTCATCTCCTCTGCACGTCGCTCTTATTGTAATAAAACAATCCCTCTCTCTCTCTCTGCATGCTCTCTCCACTCATCTCCCTCTCTCTCGAGCCGCGCTCTCCCTCTCTTTTACATCATAATAACACACTACATCCCCTTTAAATGCACTATTACTTACCGCTGCCTTTTCATATTGTAACATCACGGGCACTTTAGCGACAATATAAAGGCGTGTCATTCATTATTCAGAGGCAGCCGCCCGCACTGCGCGCCTCGTCCCCCCTTTTAAAAAGTCAGGCGCGCGGCGCGCCGCTGAAATTGATAACGGCGGAGAGACGCGCAATAAAAACGCAGCCCGCGGGTACCGAGCTGCAGCCCAGACCCCCCGATTATGCAGATCAAGTGGTGATTTCTCAAACAAATCGCACTCTTTCACTCTTTTGTTGTCGTTTCTTTTTAGACTTTTAGAATCGGAGTGTCAGCTTTTATATTGCCTTTGGAAAAAAAAAAAACGAGGATTGATGTGCATCTTAATTGTTCGTTCGTATTTGCAGAACAGCCCATATGTCAATATCAAAATGATTTGGCCTATGCCTAAATGAAATAACATGTTTTTTTTCATGGTATTTTCTCTCTTTTTTCTATAGTGGACTTGTAATTCCCCATATTTGTTTGCTGTATGAAACAATATGAAAAGCTGGGACGTGTCCTCACCATTTGGACCATCATAATGGACGGCAGACTGGGCTTTTCCCTGCGCGTTTTGGATAACCGCACCGGTGTGACGGCGGTGTCTCGGTATAGGTCAGGGTTAATGTGTCATAATCACTCATAATCATTGGATTACACCGGATTACTGCACCCCACATCTGCAACCAGTGCGACCCCGTCTGCTCTACAGGCTTGAGAGACTGCCTTCACTCCATAGGGGAGTGAGGACAGATGGAATTATTATCAAATCGTATAAAGTAGCCAAATTATTAATTCGTGGCCGAGTCATGACGGTGAAACGTGCATCATCCAAAACGATAGATAAATTAAACGACTTTCTTTAATATATAAAACTGTTGTGTCCAACAAGATCATAATTTCTGTGGTGGATTATTCAGTGAGATCAACATAAAAATGTCTACAAAGATGACAGCCCTAACAGACCAATTCTCCCCCATCAAAAGCCACCGGTGTGCTCACATATGGTGGGGTGAACCAGCCAACAGTCAGAGTCTGTCCATATTGCCAAACAAACACCTCAGGCCCTGTCCAATGTCATATTGCTTCATAAGACTGGATATTGTGAGAGGTGAAATGAGGATTTTTTTTTACAGTATATATTTTTGGACATTTCCGTTTCTATTTAGTAGCGTCTATCCTCACGAATTAAAATTCATCCAGTGTCATTTTAGTCCTTTGCCATTAGTTTAACAGCCTATCCGTTTCTTGCCGTTTCTAATGCACTATAGGACTTGGCCTAAAGTTGTCAATGGTCTATATGCTATTATTATTATTATATATAGCCTATATATTTTTTGCCAATAGCATATCCTACGAGAATGTAATTAGTTACATATTGACAGTAAAACAGTCTACAGAAACCCGATGCGTAAATGAATATGTTGCACATAAAAAAAGAAAAAAAAGAAGAGCAAATCCCTTTGTCAGTAAATGAATAAATTGGCAATTAGTTTGTTATAGTATAGTAATGTGATAGCCTAAAAAGCCACCTGCCGCATCCAGGCCGGTTGAGCATTTGTCTGGCCCGAAGACAAGTTAGTGGAAATAAGATTATCTGGTCACTTTGGGCGCCAGCTACATTGAATGTGACCGGTGAGCAGCTTCCAGAGTCCGGACACTTTATCTGAGGTAGCCCATGGCCTCCTCGTGTCAGCTCATTTAATGTGGCCCTGGCAATCAGGAACAAATAAGCGCGTGCAATGCTTCACCAAGCTCCATTATAGTGCTGATGATTCACTGACAGTGTTCAATAAGGCGCCCCTTTTATTTTAAAACAGACATGGAGTGCACAATGTCGCCAATACGTGCGTAATTACGCACCATATAATTATTGCTTATAGCCTTATCATTGTTATTCTTCTTCGAAAACTTCAAATTAATGTCAGGTTGATAAATGTAGCTGTAAAATGTGCGTTCATTGATATTTTTTCCATTGACCAACATCAAACCAACATCAATTGATAGATCAACATGAATCAATGTCCCTCCAGCGAATGTAAATAAATAGCATAATGCTCCGCAATTAAGCTTTTTATACATTTAAATTGGAAATTGTAACAGATATGCCTTCCTTTTGGTTAGCTACTTATGAAATAGTATAGGCCTATGGCAATAGGCTATAAAACATTTTCCTATAGTTATACTGTAAACACGTCCGGTATAGGCAGTCGTGCAAATGAATCTGCCGAAGCAGGTGACACAGACAGCAGAAGGACAAATGATGCGCAATTTCCATATAACAGCTAGTGGTTTTATGGGCAGGCAGCGGCGTCAATTCACTAAACACAATATGACAAAGTCCCTGCATCTATTTGATATCAAAACTTCCAATCCTGATACCTAATAGACCACATTTCTGGGGATGAGACACTGACTGATGGATCGATGACTGCAAGATATTTTGCTCAATGTTATAAATACGCAGGCACGCACGCGCGTACACACACACACGCACACACACACACACACACACACACACACACACACACACACACACTGCACACACAGCAAAGAAGTAACATAAGTTTGTCGCTTTAATAGGCCTACTCCTTGCTCTTATAATGATATAGAAAAAACGACAGGATCAAATGGACTCACTAAGGTATGGAAGGTGCCATACCCAACTGACGCCCGTGGTTATGGGGAATCTTGGTCATTGTGCCAAAACGTGGGCCTACCCACATTAACATTCAATCAGTCATTCCTGGTGCCAGCCAATGAAAGGTGGAGAGCGATAGAGGAGGACGGAGCTGCCAGACGGAGCGTTTTGACGCGCTGAGAGGAGGACAGAGCGTCACATCTCTCCAAACGCGCATCAAACTTTCAGCAGCACAGCCTGTAGAGAGGAGCAGTCTCTTCAATGAGGCCTTTCTGACACGTGAAAGGAGGCGCTGGACTCTGGACACACCACTGGATAACGATGGAGACACTATGGCGTTGACTTTTGGACCAGTTTGACCCTGCCGCGAATCCGCAGAAAACATCCTCTCTCCCTCCCTCCCTCCCTCTCTCTCTTTCTTTCTTCGTCACTTGTTTTTTGTGTGTGTGTGTGATGGAGCAAGCACCCAGCGCGCCGAGCCCTCCTCCCAAACCGGCCCACCACGAGCCCATCAGCTTCGGCATCGACCAGATCCTGGGAGCCGGTACCGAGCCAGAGAGCGGGCGGACCGCTGGAAGGCAAAGCGGGTCGGATTTAAGCAGCGGGGACGGTTACTACAGTTTAGGAAGCCCCACCGGGGCCAGCGCGGCCTCTTATACTGCGCTGTCCATCTCCCTCTCCGGGATAGTGCCTCCAGAGGCTTCGGGTTCGTACGGAGAGAGCAGGAGTCTGGGCAGCCGGGGAGTGATCCGAGTCCCGGCCCACAGACCCGTGACCGCCCCGGGGCCCCCAGCACCGATCCAGAGCGCCGTTCCCGGCTTTGGAGGCTTGTGCTTCCCCTGGATAGGGAACCGGTTTGCCAAGGACAGAATATCAGGTATAGATTGTTATTTTTTCCCCCTCTCTCTCTCTCTCTCGTTAATATTTATAACATTAATATATGCTACTGGCCAAAAGCCTATAAACCTATAAACCTATAAACAAATGTGTGCCATATATTTGTAGCCCATTGCCAACTGAAATTACTAGGCTAATTTAAAATGTCTTTCTGTAAATAAAATATTCGCAGGCATATTGGTGATAATTATGTGTTTTACTTAGATAATATTACAGCCTAGCCTACCTCGTGTCTGTCCAACTATAATTTCACTCAGCTTTAGGAGTTGGATAGCCTAGCCTATTTAAATGTGTACATGTTGCTGACAAGCAAAGTGTAGGGCCTAATTATATTCAGATATTAATCTGTATTTTTAAATAGGCAAAACAATAATGACAATGATAATAATTCATTTTAAAAGGAATTACATTTTCATCAATGAATGACAAAATATAATTGAATACATTATAATAGGCTAATCATATAATAATACAGTGTATACAGGAAGGTAGAACGTGTTCCTTATTTGATAATAAGACTATTATAGTCTTACGTAAATTATGCTGAATAAAGTTGGTGTAAAACATTGTATCTCAATGTAAGATAAAAGATAATTTGGTCAATATGCTTAGGCTACCGTCTTCTGTAATTAGCTGAAATATAATGATCCAAAGCCCGAACGACTTTCAGCTGAGCTTGAGAATGTTTATTTTTTATTTTTTGTAATTTTATTGTTTCAAATAATGGAGGTTTACTGCTCTTCTCACAATAATTTACAACCATTACGTAGCTCACAAATGGCCAACACATATAGGCAATTGTTGAAACAGAGGGCAAATATCAGCGATTTATGGCCTTGCATTTATAGAGTGGATAGTGAATGTGAATTAGTGTGTTTTGTGCAGTATATGGATAATATCACTCACTCACTCACTCACTCACTCACTCACTCACCTCTCTCTCGCTCTCCTCTCTGCAGCGGCTCTGGTGCCGTTCGCCGTGACGCGGCGGATAGGCCACCCGTACCAGAACCGGACACCTCCCAAACGGAAAAAGCCGCGCACGTCCTTCTCCAGAGTGCAGATCTGCGAACTGGAGAAGCGCTTCCACCGGCAGAAATACCTGGCCAGCGCCGAGCGGGCCGCGCTGGCCAAGAGCCTGAAGATGACAGATGCACAGGTCAAAACCTGGTTCCAGAACCGCAGGACCAAATGGAGGTTGGTCTGACTCTGATCTCATGAAACCTCCCATTTCCATCAACGTTTTCTGTAGGCCTACACGTGTCTTTGCGTATTTAACACTGAACCCAGATTACATCATCCACAGAAAAATGTCACATCCGAAATCATATGGCTACTTCCCTTTTGCAGGACCTCATACGTAATTCCTGTAAATTGACCCCACAGACATGACAACAAAAAATGTAGCCTAAAGAATAAAGTGAAAAAGACACATTTTGAATTGATAAAATCTCACTGAGGCCAAAATAACAACTGCAAAGTTGAAATTGCACCTTGCACATTTTTGTATTGATTTTCACTTCGATAGGCTATAGGCTAGGCTACTTATTTCGCCACTTATCAAGTAGCCTAGCCTACATTCTTGAGCAATCTCCCAAATGAAATAGCTATAGGCTACTATTAGACTACAAGGGCATACTTTCTTTTATTGCATGCCTCGTTTGTTCCTCGCCATCTCTCCTCGTTTATTTCTATCAAAACACATATCCCCAACTTCTCCATTTCATGTAGGCTATAGGCTACTTTTAATTCATCTCACATAGCCTAGTCTCGTTGGCCAGCCTCCTCTCTCTCGCATTGCAGGTCTCCATAGTGGGATTGCCATGGGCGGCGCTTAGCGGCAGTGCCCTTGGAAAGTAGTTTCCAACAATACAACTTACCGTTTTCAGCATGTAGCAACAAGCTAGCGTGTAGGTTTCTGCCGTTAGCTTGCTAGCTAGTTAGGTTGTTGTTTTCACTGAGGCGGCAGGGCACTATTTACAGTGACACACAGGGAGGAGGGAGCGGAAGCCGCTCTGATTGACATGGTCGGAGCCAATTGACAGTTTGTAATAAGCCGGGAGCGGACATCCGGCTGCCACCAAAACAGTCACTCCAATGGGAGAGCAGCTGTAGAGCAGGGGAGGGTTTATCCCAGTAGCCTGTTTCCGCGGCGCCAGACTCCTCGGACGGAAGGGAGAGGAGGCTGGTCAGCGAGACTACACATAGCCTAACTCACATGATCTAGTCTAGGCCTACAGGTAGGCCTACATTTCGTTAATTCTCCTCTCTCTCCCTTCAGGAGACAGACAGCCGAGGAGCGTGAGGCAGAGCGCCAGCAGGCCAATCGGCTGATCCTGCAGCTGCAGCACTCCGCCCTCCAGAAGTCCCTCAGCGAATCAGCGGGCTCGGATCCGCTGTGCGCCCACAACTCCTCCCTGTACGCCCTGCAGAACCTCCAGCCCTGGGCCGAGGAGAGGGAGTAGGGAGCAGACTACATACACAGGCCCTATACACAATCACAAGCTATAATCAATTAACATCATCTATTATCCCGGGGAGGATACATAAACTGAATTGCATAGAGGACAGTATCCTTGGGACTTATTTTGTGCCATGCAATGGAGAAAAAAATGGAGTGTGCAGATGATGGTGAGTGATGCCTGATATGAAGCAGAACTTTGTTGTATCCAGTTGGGACTAAATCCTGCCACTCTACGTGGCAACTTTAAGACTTTTCAGATCCTGAGACAGAGGCTGTTTCACTCAGCGGGTCTTGTGAAAATCTCTTGTCATCTTCTTATCTTCTGCTATTCTGTCTATTCGAGCAAGTGGGGACCAGGGAGAGGGGGGTCATCATATAAAGGGTGTGAAGAAATCAGGTCATTTTCCACTGGCGAGACACTCATACCATACATGATTGAGCGTTTTGTGAAGGTGTCTTCTATCAAATATAATCTTCTAATTCTGTTACAGATAGACTGTGTTACACCGAGGCCCCTGCACATGTTATTTTTAGGGAAAGAAGACCTAAACTAATAAAAGGGAGGCTAGCACTTATATAACACAGAGTGCCCTTGTTAAAATTGGTGCCCCTTTTTTATCAGAAGGTGGTGAAAAAAAACAAGAATCTTTAGACAAACACTTATAAAAAGTATTTAGAGCAGTGATTCTCAAAGTGTGGTCCGGGGACTCCCAGGGGCCCTGGGGGTTCCACAGGGTCCCCAGCAAACAGTGATTTTTATTTTTTACTATAATACCACCCAAAAGTACCATCATGACAGAATGTGACTCAATTTTGGTCATGAGTTGCATACACTTTCTGTAATAAACCATCTAATAGCAAAAATCTTATCAGATAGAGGACCCTGACACAGGATCTTGTCTAGTTTGTGAAAGTTGGAAAACCACTGAGTTAGAGGGGCGTATGCGATATTCTATGGCCTCCTCTGGGCCGTATCTATCCCAATTCCTTATGTATGTGTGGTGCCTCACATTAGCACAACAAATGAACCAATGTTACATTTTAATAAGCTACAGTAAGCAGTGCTAAAAGGAGAAGAAATGACAGGAATAGTGAGAGAAGTGGAGAAAACAAGACATTGGCTGTATGTTGGGTAATGAAGGGAGAGATGCATGTTAAGTAATGGTGCTTAAGTTTTCTTTTCATACGCACATCACGTTTCATTTGTGTGCCATGTCCTTTGAGATGGAGGCGCAAATGTACACATCCTTTTTTGTACTTTAATTGTATAGTTATGTAAATAACAATATAAACCCTTCTTGTGAACATGTTTGCTCATGCTGTTTATGATGCATCATAAAATATTATGGTTTTAACACGCTGTAATTATAAGCTATGACAGAGAAAAGGCTGTGGAGCGGCAGAAAGCAAAAAAACAACAGCCATTAAGTTTTTTTTTGAAAAGTTTATTGATAAATATAATGATTTTATACAATATTTCAATACACACATTACTTCATTCTGACAGTGTTTATCAGTCTGTCTGTATGCCTGTCTAGCTGTCTGTCTTCCTGTCTGTCTGAAAGTATGGGTACATTTGAGTTGAGCCGCACATCTTAGCAAGGAACTCTATGACACTATTGGCAGCACAGTGAGAGGGCATGATTGTAAATCGTTTATAAATGTGTGTTTTTCCGTGTCGCTCAATCGTCATGGCGATGGCTCTTGTTTGAAACATGGCTTCCCTTCCTTCAGCATCAGTGAAAAGGTCTTTTTTTTAACTCGCTCATCTTTCTTCATATCTTTATTCCACCCCCCACCCCTTTTCCTGTCTCCTTCACAGTGAAAGGTTGGTTATTGAGTGTCAATATTAGAGCTGAAGAAGATACATGCCAAGGCTGGGTATCATTTCAAAATGATGATACCAGTACACTTAAAGCAGGGGTGTCAGACTCAATTTCATCCCAGGCCACATCAGCATTATGGTTGCCCTCAAAGGGTCGGTTGTGAATGTAACATGATATAAATGTATCTAGCCTACTTGTTATCATATTACATAATTGCCTCTGATTCCATTATTATTGTTTTTTTAGTAATAACTTAATAATAGCTCTGAAAGCTGAATTATAAGAAAAATTATGGCAAACAGACAACTACAACTATTAGAACGAATTAGAATTAGAACTGTATTGCACAAATTGTATCCTTTGCTAGATCTTGCGGGCCACATAAAATGAGGTGCCGGGCCAGATACGGCCCCCGGGCCTTGAGTTTGACACATGTGCCTTAAAGTGACACTGACACCATTAGAGTATAATTCATACAATACCTTTTGTACCACTTTATACCGCTCAACTTCACCACCATAGACTGTATGGGTTGTAGCTGCTCCGGTAGTGGGCCAATCACCTGTCACATTAAATCGAATAACGCTTGTGGTGATTGGCTGCGAGCAAAACCATGCAAATAGTACTTGTTTTCCTTAGATCTGTGTGTGTACAAACAAGATGGAATGGATGTATCGGTTCAAAGTTTCGATACTACTGTACTTACGACGTTATTTTGGTGGTATTGAGTAACAGTACCGATACCCAGCCCTAATGCCAAGATACACGGTGATGTCTGATATTCTGGCAAACACAAGTACTACAACAGGACACCGGACCACACACAAACACACACACCCTTGTACAACTCTATCTATACACCTCAAAATGGACTGTTTAGTAGTCGATAGGCCAGGGTTACATGGTCAACCACCTGTATGAAGAAGCGTCCGATGAGAGACAGGTCAAATTATTACAGAGCAACGCGTACTCTGACGGAGAGACAGACAGACTAGAATCAGAGACACACAGACAGAGGCGAGTGATTGCAGACAGCGAGCAGAAGCCACAAACACAACAGTAAGTAGAGTCATCACAACATTAAAACACTGAGCGACACCAGTGGAACACACACAGCAGGAGCTAGCAGGGCTTTTTGAAGGACGTCACAAGCTGTCACAAGACTGAAGACTGTCGAAAGCTGACTGACTGAGGTCCAGTTGAGGTCTGAATTGATTATTAGTAGAACTACACGTCTGGAAAACGGATGAGAAGATGCTACATCATGGACCTGGCTTCCCAAATTAAAGCATTTTTAGCGTCACCATCAATGTATTGTCACCAAGTTTTAAATGGCATGTATGTCAAATAGACTGTGTAGGCTGGTGTCTTCTGTTAATGTTCCTCACATTGACACGGGAATTCTTCATTATAACAGAATTCATCATGCTACCATTGAATGATTTACCACTGATTTCATGTAGAATTTTCCAATATGTGATCACATTGCTAAGCTGCTTTTGGGAATCCCAATCCTGTTTTATGATAGGGTTATTACATTATTTCTTAAGAGGTTTTGACCCAATGTGAGATGGAGGCAGCATCAGTATTTACACAATGGCATCATACACACCGTCCGAGAAGACAGTAGTAGCTCTAACAACGACGACGGCCACAACGGAAGGAGGTGGATAGGTGAGAGGTGATAAACGGTCACAGAAATGTCAAATCAAGGTCTGGGGATTCTTGGTTTGCGCCTGGACAAAATCTCCTAACCGAGCATCTTGATGGGTTGTTGCCATGGAATTGTTACAGCAAGAGATATCTCCACACAGTTTGGTAGCAACGTGTCACCACTGCAGTGACGAGGAGTCCCTCGTTTCTTCCTTCTCTCTCACAGATCCAGGTTCGCCTCTCCTCCTCGCTCTGTCTATTGCACCATCTCCCTCTGCTTTGTCATCTAGATGACATTTTCAAAGAGCTGTAGAGACCTCATGATGTTCTCATCCTGTGTGAAGTGAGAGGATGGGAGGGAAAAAAGGAACATGAGAAGCGGACTGGGAAAGAAAAAGGTATCCGACAAGCAACATTCACTCATAACCCAACTCGCCACTAGGGGCCAGTAAAGGCCCATAAAATGAAGTCAATGTGATAACAGTGCTGTGCAAGAGTGGGTAATCTCTCCCTATAGGCATCCATATTGAAATGCTAACTGTAAGGCAGCAATAACCAGAATGACACTAAATGAGACAAAGGGGTACGATTTCGGAATGATGCCTGGGGAAACTGGCCTTTAAGAAACATTTTGTAAACAATGCAGTTTAACTACGTGTCAGAAACTACAAATAGCTAAGTTCACAAGATTTTCCACATTGTGTATTTAGGATCTGGAGAACATCGAGTACCTCTTGACAGGAAAGGAGGAACTCATCAAGAGTGACCACTCCGTCTCTGTTTTTGTCCATTTTCTGTGGAGAGCAACACACACACTTTACTCTTAGCTCTGGCAATGTTCAGTGTGGTGGAAAGCGGCCTGCAAATTGTAAGGTCATGTTCTTTGTCAACAATCACATATGCATATTTGTAGTTTTTTGTTTTATAGATTTCAACGCCATCTTGCTTTTTGCTTCATTTACATGCATGCAGCTGATGGATTTGTGCCGGTCCGTGATGAACGTCATGCATCCTTGTTTGGTGTCGACTGTGTCGTGAGATGCTGATATCTGCTGTGAATGTCAATCAAAGATTCAGTTGTGTTTACCTGGAAGAACGCGTCCACATGCTGTTTGGGTGCGTCGTTTTTCAAGACAGGGTAGGTGTACTTCCCCATCATGTCATATATCGCTCTGACGATGTCTGTCATCTCCTGGAAACAGAACAAATGCACACACGCAGACACACACGCACGCACGCACGCACGCACGCACGCACACACACACACACACACACACACACACACACACACACACACACACACACACACATGTTAAGTGACCAACAGACATCAGTCAAAGGATGAGACTTCAACACAAAAGCACAAACTTGGTATATTTCTCAAAAGAAATAGTACAAAAATTAGATACACAAAATTATTGAAAGTGGGTCATGCAAACACACACGCGCACGTGCACACACACACACACACACACACACACACACACACAGATCCACACCTCTTTGTTGATGTATCCGTCTCTGTTGATATCGTAGAGGTTGAAGGTCCACTGCAGCTTCTCTCTGACAGAGCCCCTCAGCAGGATGGACAACGCTGTAACAAAGTCCTGATGGAGAGATGGGGGAACAACAGAATGGAAGTGGATGTGAATGACAATTTCATTTAGTCCCAATCTAGAATAATATTATGTACCCACTTGAATTAATTTAGCTTTGCACACTTTTTATTAAGCCAAAATGGTTCGACACTATTCAGGTCCAAAGTCATTGCCTTTGTTAGACTGATTTAACACCCATTCACAGATAGATTATAGGCTACTATTCTGGGCTAACCCCTTTGGATCTGGGCTAGCTAGTCAAAGTCAGGATGAACCAGCTTTAGAATGTGCATTGTGAGTTTTGAACCATGCTATTGATGATGGCATTGCTGACATCCAAAGTGGAATCGTGCAAAGATTTTCCTCAAATATATCCTATATAATGTTTTAACAGCGCTCACAAATAAATAAGACTTGAATCAAACACAAAAACACATTAACGTCATTATCAGTGACAGTATTTATGCCAGCAGAAATCTAGTTAGGCGTAATTAACATCAAACCTATAACCTAACTCTCATGCTTTAGTCATGTAATCATCTTGAAATACAATATGTAATTTTTCCACTCATTTTGGTGGTGGACAGCACTAATAGTGTCTCAGTGCTCCCATTTATATTTGTAGATGTATCGCAGTTCGTTCTGTTCCCATGAACGGTAAATAACTGCAATATGGAAACATATCGGTATAAGCCTTTTGTGTGGCTTATTTATACACTGCACATATGAATATAATTATTTAAAATAGACACTTTCCCCCACTCTTAATAGTAGTTAATGAAACATTTGGTAAATGTTTAAATGTACCCCATGCCTTGTTTGGTTTAACTTGTGCATACCTTTTTCTGTGTGTGAGTACTTTGAGAGCAATGCAAAACAGAGTAAAATTCATTGTATGTGTACATGGCCAATAAATTGGATTCTGATTCTATTCAACCTTAACATGAAACAATTTAATGGAAATCGGAGAATTCTACAAGTAATATGAATGTAGAATCTTAGTACAAATCCTCAATGAAGTTTATCTATGATGACAATTAAGTTATGATTTCCTATGGAAAAATGCAAACTGAGGCTGCAACATGTCTTTTACTTCTCTGAACCCTGGTCTGGGGGGCTATATGGCAGAGTCAGAGTGCTACAAAGGCTTTATAATACAGCATGTCCTGAACTTGCAGTATGTTCAAGACCAAATTCTATTCTCATATGGAGATATTGGTTGGAAAGCTTTCGGTGCATCAATGAAACACAGCCGGTTTCAAAAACTCTAGAGTGAACTTGGAGAAACTTGAGAATCAGTGAAGTTTGCCAACCTCAAATTTGATGGAGCCGCTGTGTGCTGTGTCAAACGCATTGAACAGGTAGTGTGCGTAGGTGCTGGCATCTGCAGGAGAGGGAGCAAACACTTGTCAATTACACTGAGCAGAAACAATAATGAGACACACGCACGTGCGCGCGCACACACTCACACACGCACGCACACACACACATACGCACACGCGCTTGCGCACACACATACGCACGCACGCACGCGCACACACACACACACACACACACACACACACACACACACATAGTACCTCCATGTGGGAAGAATTGGGAGTATATATGCTTGAAGGTATCCTCATTTACAACACCACTTGGGCACTCCTGGAGAGAGAGAGAGAGAGAGAGAGAGAGAGAAAGGAGGGGGGGGGGGGGGAGAGCATCAGGGGATGCTAAAATAGAAAGAGCCACCCCAGGGATGGGTCAAATAGAGGAGTACACTGACTGATGGAGGGCATAACGGAGCGAAGGTGAAAGAGATGAAAGTGCAGAGTTTTGAGGAGATTTGCAACATATAGAGACCAAGCCATCATGTGTCCCTGGTAGCTCATTCGCTCCATGCTGACAGGTCTGTCTGGGTTTTTCTGTGACATTTTGTGTGCAAAACTGACATGAGGTATAAAATAATGACAAGGAAAAAAGATAATAATCCTATTTCCATAGGAGGTGAGAGATGGGAGACTGTGTCCAGCTAAAGATAGGTAGATTCTAATCTGAAATGGTTCTAAAAAATAAGTTAATGAGTTAATGATATTTAATTTAAAAAATGTATGAATCTAAAGGCCATATAATAAAAAATAATAAAAATTAATGACTAAAAAGACTTCTTAATTAGAATGATGCTAGTAAAGAGTTAGCATGGAGCACGGCAGCGAACGATTGACCGGGGATGATTTTGGTGTTTTTGTTCTCTATGATCACTTCAATTGCCAAAAACCTGATGTATTCCTATAATGGTCGCTCCAAAGTGCAGTTGTGCACTTACATTCTTGAAGCCTCTGTACAGCACTTGGAGCTCTCTCTTGGTGAAGTTGGTTTGAGCTAGTAGCTGGTCAAGGCCCTCTGGCCGATGGCACACCATGGTCATCTCCAAGTCATCGTCAATCTTATCTGTAGGGAGAGGGAGAGAGAGAAAGAAGAGAAATCAGTATAAATTGGAATGAGAAAGCAGACAGACAGAAGCAATTCAGAAACGGGGAAAGGGAAAGGAAGCAGTCGGTGGGTTAAGGTGCACGGTGCACACCTCAAGCTCACCATCTTGTGAGATCATACGAGTAAGGCAGAAAGAAAACATCTCCAAAAGAGAGGAAGGGGAGAGGAGCGGATGAGAGATGGAGGTGCAGAGAGGTAGAGGTCAGTCTAATAGCTCTATGGTCCTCCCCTCGCCTGTCCCATCATTAACAACTCATTACTGTCCTCGCTAGAGGGGAGGGGAGAGAGGACAAACACACACACACACACACACACACACACACACGTAGTACACACACACACACACACACACACTCACACATAAATCGCCTATAGGTACACATGGCAGTATAAATACAGATGTCTTCTTTTTCCATATGCTCTCTCCCTCTCCCGCTCTCTCTCACACACACACTTGCTGAGCACACATGCTCCCTGAAGCAACTTATAATGTAATAAATATGCATACTGTTATAACTGTGCATAATGTAATAAAAAAAGTAATAAAAATTCAAAATGTGATTAAGTGGCCATAATGTGCAGTAGTAAAATGCTGGGCACATGACGCAATATCCTAGTGGCACATAAAGTAATAAGTTATCATGTTTTATTATGGCTATTACATTATAAAGTGAGTTGAAGTTTTTGTGAAAAATGTACAACTTCAACATGTAATGTAATAAGATACTAAAGTCACAATTTTAGTGCCAACCTGTTGATGGACAGGTTTTGATCAAGCCTGATGCATGCCTTTATTGATCTGTCTGATCTTTTTATTCAGATAGGCAGGTCAGAAAACAGAACAATTAGTAACTAGCTCAAAATAATTTAATCAAAACTACTGTTTTATTGCAATAAAATATTACAAATATTACAGAACTTTTCCTGCAACAACATATCACTGAGATTTTCCTGTCAGAACATAATTGAAGCCTTGCATGTAATCAAAATGTGTCTCTCTACAAAATATAAATATTTGCTTTCAAATGTATCACATTAGATTACACAACACTGGTTTCAATTCAGTTTAAATAATTGTATGTCATTTCTAACTTTTAAATAACATTTTATATGGGAAATTTCACATTTCATACATTAACATTGTTGTACACAGTTGATGGAAAAAGCCTGTAACCAATTTATTTATTGTGTTGTTTCAAAAGTTTGCTTAAAATTCACATGACAGTTGGATGGGAACAGCCAATAGCGTCATCATTAGCTTTGCCTAATAGCCAGTTGATTGGCTTTAGCTAATTAACTAATTGGCTACTTTATGTATTTGATTTGTTGTAGAAGTGGCATGAATGTTGCTGATGAAGCTACTCATTAACATTAAATCAAACCAATAATTAGCTCTAAGCTATCTTCTTAGCTTCTCTTGTTATTCAGGATGTCTTTGGAAATCTGACATATCTACCGTAAATTCCGGACTATAAGCCGCACCGGAGTATAAGCCGCACCTGCAAAGTTGACTGTTTTTTACATATATAAGCCGCACCGGACTATAAGCCGCGGGTGTTTTAATGGTATTTTTTTTTTTTTTTTTTTTTGTGTTTTAATGTTTAATTACCATATGTAAGGGTTCATGCACAGAGGGGATTGTCGGGAAAGAGATGGCTGTTTGAGGAAGCTCCCATTTATTAACATTTCAACAAAACAACATAACACAACACCACCTGTGTTTCTTTTTTACAGTGCACACAGTGTCATACAGTGTCATACAGTGTGGTGAAAAGAGGGCAAGAGAGGAAATTAAAACAGAAGTGGATTTATAGTTAGAAAGAGTGCTAAAGAAGAGAGAATTCATTTTTTTTTTTTTTTTTTTTCTGAAAAAATCCATAGATAAGCCGCACCGTTATATAAGCCGCAGGGGCCAAAAAAGGCCAAAAAACGGGAAAAAAGCCGCGGCATATAGTCCGGAATTTACGGTACTCCAATGGGTGTTTTCACTTTGTTCCATCTTGGGATGCTATGTGCCCTAAGATGCAGGTTCTCATATTGTCTTAAATCCATGTGGCAGGTGCTCACAACATCTAATACAACAGCTCTGTCACACACACACACATACGTTGACGTGTGGAAGGTATTGGGTGGATGCTACTGTTAAAACTGCCAAGAATAGACGTATCGACCGCTCGTCTAAATTCAATCATGACTAAATGCAGTTCTGAAGGCTGAAGGGCTACAGCTTTTATTAAAGAGATACTAAACTGTTTTTCCACCTTTTTCTGCTGACAAATCAACTTGGGAATTTAGTAGTGTTGTTGATGAATGCAGGAATCCTGACGTTTGGTGTAAATCTGAGGAATTCTTCATGTTTCATCATTCACTAAATGAAACTGCTCAAAGCGCCAGTAGGCTACTAGTTTTAAATTCCCTCCTTCTTTCTATTGGCTAAAATGATTGGTTATGTGACGTCGGCGGTTTGTGTCGTCGTGCGCGAATATTACCTCCCATTCACTTTGCACTATGCAACTCGCCACCAGAGTTCATCCTATCAAAATGTGGAGAATCCAGGCTAATCAAAATGTGGATTTTTTTTTTAATGAAATGACAAACATCAGAGCTTAGACCTGTGATTGTGGAGGGGTTTAGTACAGTATTGAACCTTATCGCAGAACCAGCCTTTAAGAATGGTGAGAAACAGGTACCTCATGGCTTAGGGTTAGGGACATGTCTAAGCTTGGCACTTTTAACAGTGTCTCACCTTTTCAGAGAATTGTCCAATTCCATATCTTCCACAATTGATCCGTGATTCATTGAGCGAGTCAATAAATGTGCAGCTGTCAAAAGTACAAAAATAAAGTGATATATATATATATCATATTAT
>NC_139634.1:16726105-16736105 GCF_964638095.1 Poromitra crassiceps
CAGACAGGCAGACAGACAGGCAGGCAGGCAGACAGACAGACAGACAGACAGACAGGCAGGCAGACAGGCAGACAGACAGACTGGGGTGAAAACCTCACTGGCAGAGTAACAGTGGATTACGGGTGACACTAGTCCTAGACTCACCCTCCACAGTGATAACTCCGAGCAGGTGCAGCATCTTGACGGCCCCACAGCACAGCAGAATGATGGCTATAGTGTGTAAGCTGTTCTCCCCCTGCTCTTCACTTTCCATCTTTAGCCCCACTCTTCTTCTACTAGCCTTCTCTCTGCCTCCAACTCTTCTTCTTCCCTTTGTTTTCTCGCTTATACTTTCAAATGCATCAATATATAACACACAATCGACGTAACTCAGAAATTCTACTGTCTATAGCTTTACACCATGTGCAACTTGACTTTAGCTATGTTTCCCCCAGCTGTACCCAACCATACTGTACTCTCCCTATCCCATAGTTTCTCTGCTACACCTCTCTCTCCTCCATAAACATTCTATCTCTCTCCCTTTCTCCTGGACTGGGCTCAATATCACTCTACCTGCCTCCTTCTGTCTCTCCGTCTTTTTATTCATCTCTCTCTCCCTCTCTCCCCCTACTCCCTGGGGCCTCTCCCTCTCTCCCCTGACCTTCGCTCCATCCCACTGACTCTACCTCCCTCTGTCCCATCTCTCTCTCTCTCTCTCTCTCCCTGTCTCCCTCATTCCAACTCTTTGTTATAGTCATTGCGTCCTTCATTCGGTGGGAACAGGACTTTAACTGGAGGGTCTGACCTGGGCACGTGTGACAATGATGCACTCACCTTCTACTGACCATATGTGTGTTTGGTGCGCGTGCGTGTGTGTGTGTGTGCGTGTTTGGTGCGCGTGCGCGTGTGTGTGTGTGTGTGCATGTGTGTGTGCGCGCGTGTGTTTGTGTGTCCGCTCATGCGTGCACATGAACACATCTGCATTTGATAAATTAGCTCCATTAAGAGGCACATTTGTCCTCTAACAAGACTAGGCTTAATTTACCACAAAGTGACTTTCATAACTAAACATGTCTGGGTATTTAGTCTTAAGCCTATAGTCTTCTATACTGTAGGTCTTTATATACTCTTTTTTAGCAACAATTACACCAGTTCCACTGAACACAACCTGCGAGACAATACTGGAAAAAAAATCCATCTCTGCTGTGTGGAGTATTGTAGCTTCTCTGACTGGGAAAGAAAATCAACTTGCTATAGCCTCTATAGACCAGCAGGGGGCAGCAAACACTAACACATAGACTGCTAGTATTCGCTTCAGATTGAGATTGTCTTCTATTTCATCATGTGTACTATTTCAAATTGAGCTGATATAGGCTACTCGGCTATATAGAGATATTGCTGAGAAAACCAAAACAAAGTGTCTTCCTTGCAAACTATATTGTGCTATGCTCCCTATTTAATAGACTGTATGTTTGGAGAAACACAGTGGAGTAAGCAGTATCTATCTACAGTATGCCTTTGTGCCTTTAATGTGAGTCTAAAATTGAGCTGTGGCTGCCCGGTGACGAGCTGAAGTGTAACGCGGCCTTGCAGACAGCAGGGGGCCCCGCTGTCAAGAGGTTCCCCCACTGAGTTGTGAATTGGAAGTTAGTTGTAGTTACAGCTCTGGAAGCAAATTAGCAGCACTGGGCAAAATGATGCTGCATCTGAATTCAGTGGCACGAGGAGCATTTAATTGAATTTGCCAGACATGTTAAAGACGCTCGATAGTGGAACCATCACTTAATAAGATAAATAGAGCATGGCTTGTGTTTGTTCTAATTATCATCGTCAGAAATCAGCATCAGCATCATCACTGTATCAGTTTCTTGCATATTGTGTACCTCATTAAGGGAACCATTGTTCGTTCAGCTCTCTCTTATTGTGGCCAAACAGCAGCATTATTGTCATGATTTAACGCACGCGCGCGCACGCGCACACACACACACACACGCGCGTGCGCAGTGACAAAGGATGTTGGGTGGTTGATGCTGTGCCATCTGCCCTGCTACACCCACTTCAGAGTGGGAAGCATTCCTGATGAATATATATGAGTCATACACCCATGTGAAATTATTATGCTAGGGGGCTCCATTACAAGACAGTGTGTAAGTAGCCTATACTAGGTACATAGTCACAACAACAGTATTCTCACTTGCCTAGTCTCTAGAGCTGTGCATCTTCACTGATCTCACGATTCGATACGATTCGATTATACAAGTCTACGATTCGATTCGATTCGATTATACGATGCATCTTAAATCGATGCATCACTTTTTCCGCAATACATGATTTATTTTTTCTCACTTTCTTTTTTCTCACTGTGTGGCTACTTTTAAAATAAAAGTGCATTTGGAATTGCATTGTATTATGATCCATAATTAAAATAAACAACTGCATGTACTTACATTCTATTTTATTTGATTATAAAAAAATAAAATAAAAATAAAAAATTAATAATCGATTTTTGATATTTGTTAATCGATTCAGAATCGTCCTATTAAGCATCGCGATGCATCTCTGAATCGGTTATTTTCGGCAGCTCTACTAGTCTCTCCCCAGACTCAAATACAGTATTACAGTGAATCGCTGTGCATTTACTACATTTACTACATAAATGTAGTAAATGCATTTACTACATAAATTAAATACATAAATTAGTCTGTGCCACTTCAGAGCCGTCGCTGCTGTTTTGAGGTGGGGGGGGGGGGGGGCAATTGAATGACTGACAGCCAGGTCATAGCACCAATGAGAGAGTGATTCATTTTCAAAAGTCAACAGAGTCAAGTTGGGTGGGCGCACCTGATCGCTAAAAATAGCATGCTAAAGATGGCTAAACCTGATTGGTGCGTTCAGGATTCCGAACCCACCAATCACTGGCCAGGATTCCGACCTCAGTTTGGAGCTGCGGGTTCTTCACTGTTTCTGCCTATGGGATTTTTGAATAGGTTTTTGGTGCGATGCTTCAAATAAGGTCTGTGGGCAACGCAAGCTTAATCAAACACGAACCAGTGTTCAGCGGGATAATCTTCACACATGAGGACCACTTTCATGAGTTTTGAAGCGTAAATGCGAGCCCTAGAAGTAAAAAGCTCGTGCTAAGCTAATCCAGAACTACACACAGGCTTCCCCGTCACGTCAGCACTCAACCTGGACTGTTGTTGATGTGTGCGCTGCTGTGCACTGATTACCCCGGGCTGAACCAGGTGAGGAAAAGAGAATTTCCGTGTTCGTCCTTTGAAGTGATGACGTTATTGACGTATAATATCCCCGTCGACTCAACAGTGTAGTCTCATTTAGCCGTTTGCTAGCTAGCCACCCTTTTAACGGCACGTAAAAGCTTAAAAACTCATAAAAGTGGTCCTCATGTGTGAAGATTATCCCGCTGAACACTGGTTCGCGTTTGATTAAGCTTGCATTGCCCAGAGACCTTATTTGAAGCATCGCGCCAAAAACCCATTCAAAAATCCCATAGGCGAAAACAGTGAAGAACCCGGAAGTGTTAGCATCGATGTTTTCCGGACTCATTCCTGGGGCTCTCTATTAACCCATTCTTCACCAAAACCTTCAATTTTCACCGTATAGGTTGCTAGCTTGCGAGCTAACCTTGTAGTTGTTTCACAGCGGCGGAGGCATTTGAGAGTGACATGCATGCAGGGAGCGGAAAGGGATTTCCCTTCGCTCCAGCGCCAATGGCAGAGCTTATATACCCGCAGCCTGCTTCCAGTGACTCGGACAACAAAAGATAGCACCACTTGTCAGTAGAATGTGCAGTCAGTCATTTGACTACAACAGTTTTCAGTGTTATGGCATGGACACACTACACAACATGTTGTCTTGTAATCGGGAGTCTTGAAGTCATGATGGTTTTCACACTATATGACTGAGCTGTGACAGGGGATCACATGTGGGATGATGTTAGGAGCCATTTCATTGTAGTGAGACCTTTTTTTTTTTAACTTGACCTCACTGTATAAATGACCTATTGTGACCTCTAGGATAACAGCCTCATGAAACTTTACAACCACAAACTAGAGGCCTACTGTAGGGCAGTCAGGGGATGGATGTATGGCATGGAGATGGCCATCATATTTCCATCATGATGTTTCAATAGATGACGAAAGCACCAACGCTGCCTTTGGCACCTTGAACTTCCTCAGCCGAAGTGCGATTCGATTTCGTACTTAAAGTGAGCATCGAGAGAGCATGGTTCATGTTGTAAATCTGGGTCTAAACATAGCAGGCAGGGAGACCTAAACTCTAACCTAGACAGCCACCTTGAGAGCATCGCTTCCATCTGCTAGGCAAGCCATTATAAACTGGGCAGTTTGACTGACTAAACGCCTGCAGCCTTTCCCTCAGAACTCAGTGCTCAGTGTTGAGAGGTGGCCCAAACTGTCAGTGAGGGTAGAGCGCCTGCCACTCTCCCCCGCTAGCACCCTGTCACACTAAACACTCCTATCTGTGCAAACACTTCCTGCCACCATGCAGCTCCCAGCTGACTTCCAAATCCTTTCTTCCATCGCGCACTGAAGCCCCTTCTCTCCATCTCTCTCTCTCATCCTGTACTCCTTGCCAGAGAGAGAGCGTCATTTGCATAATCTGAATTAGCCTAATCTGTCGTCCTGGCGGCGCTGGAGAGGGCTCGCGCGCTCTCACGGGCCACTTTATTGGTGGAGAGCGCTCTCCAAGAAAATCAGCAGCTCCACCAGCCGCCTCTCCCTCCCAGGAGGTGTAGAGAGAGAAGAGTTGTAAAAATAGATTTGGGCTACAACAGGCCTAACTACAGCGTGCATAAACTGTGCACATAATCGTGTTCCGTGGCGCGAATTCAAGCTCCACGAATAGAGTGGCGGCTATATAGACTGAGGTGCATTGTTATCAGCAGGCCATGTCCAAGCCAATGGACACGCAGCCAATCCCCCGACTGGCGTTCACGGAGAGTCCAATGGTTTTATTAACACACACACACACACACACTCAAATGCGGACACACACAGAGCAACATGTATTCAGGCACAAACCATCAAACTCAGTCAGACGCGCAAGCGCGCGCACTCTCTCTCTCTCTCTCTCTCTCTCTCTATCTATCTAGCTATCTAGCTATCTATCTCAAGGGCACAAACACAGTCACCCATACATATATAATCTTGGCACCAAGGGGCAACCTCCGCTTCTGAAAAATGAAGCCAGTGAGCCCTGCCTTCTTGAACCTCTTCTACTCTAGGCGCTTTCACACCGGCCTTGAAAGCCGAAAAATGCACGGAAAATAGGATCCGCGCCTCCGATGTGAAAGTCGTGAACGCGCGTTGGTGGATAATTGTTGTACGCCTTTTGTCCCACGACTAGACCTGGTCACAGCGCCGGTTTACCAGGTAACCCGCCTCCACTTGAAAACGTCGGAGCAGCAAGCCGGAACGGTGCGAATGGTCAGCTCATTCATAAAAAAATTACAGGGGAAATCACCTCATGCAGCAAGAAAGTGCATGAGTGAAAGTAAAAAAGTAGCCTATACAATCATGACTGCAGGGACGCCAGGAGGAATGCTCCGTGCCTGTAAGTAGGTTAGGCTTTATGCTCAAACGATGTTGACATTAGTAGGTAAAATTAACGGATATAATAATAAGCTTCAGAGGACTATAGCTGTCTGTGGCGAGTTGGTCTGAGGATATTCCCTCTCGAAACCAGCTCTGTGCATTCCCTTACAAAAACTACTAACGTTATAGTAGTCTATAGGCTACTATTCCCCCGACGAACGTTATGCAGACTGCAGCTGTTTGATATGCGGGTGTCATCTTTCAGAACGGCCCCTAATTAGGCTACTTGATGGGAATAATTTGCTTTACAAAAAACTGGAACCAAAAGATAAGAATTAGCCTTGTAGCCTACCTAATAGGCTACATGATGGTGTGTCTGTGATGCATAAAGTCGATCAGATGAATATTGAAAGCCTTGTTACCATGCATGTGCGTATGAGAGAAAGGAGCACATCACAGCGCAGTTGACGAGAGGTGAAATCCTCCGTGTTGACACAGTGCAAGCTTCCCTGCTCCTCTCGCTAATGGTTCACGCCCCATTTCAACCCGGGAGCGGTGGATGTCGCCTGAAAGCACACCGCGGGACGGGAATGTAGCGGTCCTGCTGGCCTGTGTGTGAAAGCAATTTCTGTGGCGAGGCTGCCGGCTTTGCGGGCTTTCTGAACTGCAATTTTGCGCGATCTGTGTGTGAAAAAGCCTTCTGTTGCCGACTTGCGACCGGGGCAGCAGGGGCAAATTGGCCAAGTACAATTGGGGAGAAAAAAGAAAAAGAAAAAAGAAAATGTATGGGATGTCCAGAAAAGATACATTGAAGATAAGTGGGTTTTTCTGAGCCATTTTCAGACAACAGTGTTTGTCATTCAATCATCAAAATGGTCAAAATCGCATAAATCTCCCATTTTCAAAAGTTATTGATACTGCATCACAGCATTAAGTCTTCTAAAGTGTTTTTCAAGGTCTTGGTGTCTTAATGTGGTATGTTGGAGGGATTTCTGACCATTTGTGTGGTGGTACACATGTCGCTGCTACACAATGAGCCAAAGTAGGTTGAAAACGAGTTTTGCAGGTATTTTGATGTTCTGAGTGATTTGGTTACTTTCATACCCATAGTACATCATGGTGAATAATTATTTTCATAAAACAAAAGGGAAAGTATTTATTTTTATGGTTTTGCTGGAATGCCACTGTAGAAAATGGAATGTTGTGGAATGTTTGAAGCCATTATTTCATGTTTTATTTTTAGACACGTAACAGATTAAAATACTCATAACTTTTGATCTGCGAGAGCTATCTTAGCCATTCAAAAAGTTATATATAGGGCCCTTATATCTTGTCCCCTATAATAGGGGAGAGTTTCTAATTTATGGCAATATAAAAAATAAAAAAAAGTACAACTTTCACCATGTGAAGGGTTCTTGAAGGCCACCACACTTGTTTTGTTTTTTTATATATCGAGTGGTCAAAAATTGTTAAATCTGGCATCAAACAACGTATCAGTAAAAAAAATGCTGCAACAGCTTATGAGACATAATTGGGCATGGGAATGGCGGGTTTTTGATGGTGTATAATGGGAAGCCCTTATTATACACTCTAAACTTTCAACATTTGTATAGATGCCTAATCAAAATATATTCATTACATGTTTATGACTAGAAGACACATACTGAGCTGCATCTCAAATGAATCTTCATGTCCCCAGCTGTACAGCATACCACTTCTATGTAGCATAATACTGTTGACCTGCTATCTCACCCTAAAGGCAGGGGGCCTGCAGCAGGCAGGGGGCGACTCCACAGGCTGCAAACAGGAGTAGATTGTGAAAATGACCCTACTTCTCACTTGATTTATTACCTCATGAAACACTTTCCTAATGAGTTTATGTCTCAAACACTAGTTTCAAGTCTTCTTCAACACAGCATGATGTTCATTTTGTAGATTATCTTGCGTGTGTGTTTGTTTCAATGACAGTATATATGTTTGTTTGTTTGTTTGTGTGCGTGTGCGTGAAAGCGAACAGACATTATGCGACAGATATCACACAGTTTACACATGCACAAGTGCACAGCATCACATCATTAGTTGTGTACTACGTCAAACCAACCTCATACACTGTACACACACATATCAGCTTGCCAATATTGATTTTTAAAGTAAACATGTCTAGACTCATAAGCCACAGAAAGACACAAACACACACACACACACACACACAGGAGGAGAAGAATGACAAGATGACTTAATAAGTACTCACACCAGTTAATGGGTGCCGGGTGCGTGGGCGAGGGAGAAAGGGAGCGAATGAGAGAGAGACTGCAGGCACAACAGAGAGAGTGGAGAGAGGGACAGAGATGATGGTGTGAGACGAGATGGTGCTAGTGCGTCAAAAGGCGTGGGAGAACAGAGAAGAAAGTAAGAGAAAGAGAAGCAAACGTAGAAGAGGAGTGGAGGAAGACAGATCAGAGAGAGAGGACATGTCATGGACATGGACATGTCATGAAGTGAGTGACAGGAGAGTGGAGGAGACCAGACATGTGGAGCAGTAAAACAAAAACATCAAAAGAAAAGATCATAACATCTTGGTATGTTACGTTTCTGCAAACTAAGATACATTGAATCGGGAGGATCACGCTACCCCCCCCCCCCCCCCCCTCAGTTCCCCTCCCCCCTGAACAGGCGCCCCGACCGACCAGAGGAGGCTCTATTGCAGCGACCAGGACACATACCCCACTGGCTTCCCACACGCAGACACATCTGACCAAGCCGCAAGTACCAGCTATACGGGCAATTTAACCCAGGTCTCCGTGGTGGTACAGTACATAGGCAAATTACCTCGACACGTCCTAGACGCCTGGTTCACAAACACTGAGATTCAACGTATCTGTGGTTTGCAGAAAAATAACATGGCGACATGTTATTCTGCGGAAAGGGTTGAAAGCAGAATGTGAAGCAGAGAGAGAGAGAAAGAGAGAGAGAGAGAGAGACAAAGAGAGAGAGAAAGAGAGAGAGGGAGAGAGAGAGGCAGTAAAAGGCAAGAAGAAAGCGAGAGAAAAGACTGACGGAGAGGAGAGGGGGAGAAGATTAAGACAACATTGCTCTGGGGGGGAGAGTGATGGATGGAGCGGTGGGGGTGGACACAAAATGAAAAATTCACCAGAAAGAAAGTAAAAAAAAAAGAGAAAGAAAGAAAGAAAGCCATATGAAAGACTTGGCAGAGAGATGGGCTGTCAGAGGCCACCGGCGCCACCGAGGGGCCCGGCTGAGGGAACAGCAGCTACTGTAGGCAGAGACAGAGACAACAGGCAGACAGGGCCACCAGGTAGGAGGAGGAGAACCGGAACACGGCGGTCAAGAGAGACAGACGAGAAGGTCTGGCGGGAAAAAGCCCGACAGGATGACCTGGGGGGGGGGGGGGGGGGGGACCGCAGACGGGCGACGACCCTGACAGGAAGAGACAGCGGAGATAAGCGCGGGGGGGGGGGGGGGGGGGCATGCTAAACAGTCCGAAAAGAGAGGCAATCTTCTCCCACGGAGCACGGCGCCGGGCCTGGTGCTTCTGAGGAAGCATCGTATGAGAATCTAATCTCACGTTATTATTACAGCTCTCTCAGCGCCGCTGTCGGCACCGCCGCCGGCCCAGATAAACACGCTATCTGCAGCGGCAGATGAAACAGATCTGTGATGGAACACAGGCGACACTAATCCTGTAATGCGGGTGAACACATGACGGCATGATGGAGAACGAGAGACGCCGACTTGCCACAGCGGCATCACATTTGAATCAGGGCACACAATGCTGATCAAACGACACGTCAGGTGCTAGTCCTGTGTCTTCACACAGCCTGCTTCTGAATATGTGCATGCATTATCTACACACATTGTCACAAAATGAGCTACAACTCTTTCATTATTCACAACGGGAGCAAATTAAAGCCTTTCCTCTCCAACACCCACGGGGGAAAAAGGCCGTTGTTGTTATTTCTCTGCCTACAATACAGATAAACATTCTAGAAAAAATCATACCTGACAATCAAAGATATTCTTAGATCTGGGTCAGAGAGACACGATCCTAACAAATGAGGGTCTGCATGTGGCCCTATGTGGACTACATTAGTTTAGTCCACATGAGATCCATTTTGTCTTTCTGAAACAAATCTGATTTGATCCAAAATTCCACGAGCATCTAGCCTGGTATCCAGCCCCTATGAATCCATCATAAGGGTCTGCAAGCCTATCCACCACTGATCGATCAGGTCAATTAAGCTCTTAATACCAAAGCCGGATTGTTACTGTCAATGCCTTTACGTTTTTTTAAGGTCTAAATCTATAGCTTACCATGCTGTCGCCATGTTGATCAGGGGTTACTAGGTATGTGTGAAAACTAGTCCAAAACTAGCCCAATGGAATTCAACATTCAACCCATGGCAACGGTTTTTCTGCGGAATTGG
>NC_139634.1:16741105-16756105 GCF_964638095.1 Poromitra crassiceps
TGTAAGGTTTGTTTGACATCACCATTCAGTTCAATGAGATGAACACTGATTTTGCATACGTGAAACATATGATATTGATATTGAGAATAATCCTTATGATTATCATATTGATTTCAACCCCATTGTCCAGGCCTATATTTGGTATAGCCCTCCCTGGACAAAAATGCACCAGCCGCTACTGCAAGTAACCCTGGTCAGAACCTGCTCATTGGCTCTGAAAGTGGTGAGAATAGTCAGGAGATGGCAGGTTTGACAGTCGCATTTAGAAGAAGAATTAGAATAGAGATTGTTTTTTGTCTGTTTGCAATTATGGTGACTAATGCAAGAGCCGTGACTGGAAACCAGATTTAGCTGGAGAGATTTCGGCTGGAGGAGTAGAAATCCGCAATCTGTTTATGGAAATGTAGTCATGAACTGCTGCATTTTCCAACACCGCAAGAGAGACAGAATGGACAGCAGTGGGGAGTATGCATGCACACACCCACACACACACACACACACACACATACACACAAACACACACACACACAGTCACACACACACATACATGCACATACACACATGCATGAACAAGAGGAATGACTGATCATCACAGACAATATCCCTATGTGGCATCCTAGCAACATGCAACACGATGCAGCATAACCGTGTGCACACACGCACACAGACGCACACACACACACACACACACACACACACACACACACCGCTCGCCCACTCAGCTTGCTCTGCCCTATATACATTTCATTACGTCATTTAGCAGAAGCTTTTTGTCCAAAGCGACTTACAATAGTACATACTACAGACTTTTAAAAGGAATAAGTAAGCCTTTTTTGAAGGGTAAGAAGAAAGGTTAGTTCAGGAAGGGTTCATTCAAGAGCGGTGCAGGTGCTATATAACATTGTCTTGAGTGTGCCTATAGGAAGGCTATCAAAGTGAAGTCTCCCTATCTTTCCTGCACCTTACTCTTAATTTAACCATATCTATCAATCTCGCCCTCTTATCTAGCCTATGAATTTGTCTGGAAGCGTGTGGACCTGCGCTGATAAGCTGTTATCTAGCCGTCTCTCCCTATAAATCTTTGCTCGAGTATCTCCTGCATGTTCCCCTTGTTTCAAACACGCTTCCTGACTTGTTCCAATCTGCTCCTCCGTCTCGCTCTGTCTCCCTGCGCACCCCGACACGCCCATTTACACACCACACTGACAGACATGTTTCTCTTTCTGGATCTCATTTTAAAGTCTGTCTGTAGAGAGAGAGGGGTTAGAGTGAGTGGGTGTGTGGTGGTGGTGGGGTGCACAAGTGTGTGTGTGTGTGTGTGTGTGCGTGTGTGTGTGTGTGTGTGTGTGTGTGTGTGTGTGTGTGTGTGTGTGTGTGTGTGTGTGTGTGTGTGTCTGTGTGTGTGTGTGTGTGTGTGTGTGTGTGTCTGTGTGTGTGTGTGTGTGTGTGTGTGTGTGTGTGTGTGTGTGTGTGTCAAGGCATCAGGCCTCATGCAGGGGAAGCTTCCAGAGGGAGATTAGAGAGCGTTGTGGAGAGAGAGAGAGAGAGAGAGAGAGAGAGAGAGAGAGAGAGAGAGAGAGAGAGAGAGAGAGAGAAGTACTTGTGGTCACAATAACCAGGAGAGTGGGGGTGAGCAGCTTAGGAGAGGGACGGGCGAGGGTCGAGCGAGCAGGACTTGCAAAGACTCGTACATTTCCAGAGAATAGGAATGGAAGAACAAAGGCAGAGAGAAAATCGAGGCATGAGAGAAAACGAGGCTCTAAAGATCTTGATTAAGATTACGAAGCTTTAGAAAATCAGCTCAGATTCTTCAAAGCGCCACATTCCGAAGAAAAAATATATAAAAAAAGGGGGGGAGGGATCGCCAGTAACCTGTAGCTCGGCCCACGATCGACAAACTCATAATTTGCGTCCAGAAAGGTTCGTCCTCCTAACACTCATAGATTATGGGATTATGGATTGGCAGACAAATCCTCGGGGGCCGTGGTGCACGTAGCTCTGGAACAGGGAGGAACGTGTCTATTAGGACGATCAATGCTAATATGTACCGCCGTCTAATGACTTCTCACACAGACGCTGCTCTGCACGCTGAGCCTCCGTGTCGGAGCCCATCACACTGTGAAAAACGGGAATAATTAAAGGAGCCTCAGCTATTGATCGGCCATCATCTAGGCCAGATAGGGAAAGAGGGGGAGGAAGAGAGTGACCGCCCACTTTTGAACGGGTCCTCTTTCCAGGAAGTGAATTTCTCATTCATTCCTCCATTGACGTTTCAGAAAATCCTATAAAGAGTTCTAAGCCTGGAACCAAACCAACCAGCTACGAGATGAATCACGACCATACATAATTAGATTACCAGCAAAAACAAAAGGGAAACGGGGGAAAAAGCAAAAACATATTCAAAATACGACCGTTTCCTCTTTTTGGCCAGCGCAAGCGGGCCCTATATCTGGCTTTGTCCAGTCCAATTAGCGTGCCGATTTGAGTGCCGATGCTCGTGAACGCTTTATCGCGCTGGCCATATGCTAGGTTCCGATCTAGCCTTGTTTCCTGTTTTTTTCTTCCTTTTGCTCTGAATCAAATGTTTTGTGGTGAACTGAGGGAATAGTACGTCCTGCCGGTGAAACCCCTCGCTGTCAGGTGAAAAGAAGCGGCTGGCGACCCCACATGTACATTATCGGAGGAAACATGTGCTAGTCTACAATTCTGCCCAGATCGGCAGAGGGCGTGGAGCGACGAGAATTGAGGAGACAATAGATTCAAGATTCAAGATTCAAGATTTTTATTGTCACTCCATGGTACAAGTATCACGTGTGAAATTCTTGTGCTGTGGGCTCCGTTTACGACATAGTACAAATAGGCAACAAGCAATGAGCAATGAGAAAAGATACAGGATAAAAATACAAGAAAAGACGTGATAAGGTTCCAGGCTTAAAAGTCTTTATAGAAGGATTTTCTGAAACGTCAATGAATAAATGAATGGGAAATTCATTTAATGGAAAGGGAGCCGCTCAGAAGTCAGTGGTCACTGTTGCGCTCTATAAGCAGGATGGGGGGATGGGGGCATATATGAAAGAGGGAAAGAGATAGAGGGAGAGAGAAAGAGAGAAAGGGAAATGGAGAGGAGTAAAGAGCTAGGAAGAGAGACATGTGGAACAGATGTTTTTGAAAGGGAGATGATGCTGAGAGGGAATGACTGAGAAAGATGTGGAGACATGAGAAACTAGAAAGATACAAAGACGGGAATGAGAGGGGGGGGGTGGATGAAGGGAATAGAGTTTTCTTCCACTCCGACATGGGCTGGGGTTGCGTGTGTGTGTGTGTGTGTGTGTGTGTGTGTCAGACATACACCATAAAGACATATTTCTTTCTGTATCGCATATACCCTAAAATTACATATACACTAAAACACGCGCACGCACGCACGCAAGCACGCACGCACACACACACACACACACACACACACACACACACACACACACACACACACACACACACACACACACACACACAGCAAAAGCTATCCATCACCATGTGTGTGCCTTGACATAACTCTGGGCCATGACTCATTGGCCTGCTGCTGCTTACGTATAAGGGCGCAGGGACACGTCATACATTATTCACAGTAAGTGTGTGGTTGTGTGTGGGGGGGGCACATACAACCACTTGACATGCTATTCACACACACACACACACACACACACACACACACACACACAGACAACCACCTGACATGTTATTCACACACAACCACTTGACATGCTATTCACACACACACACACACACACACACACACACACACACACACACACACACAGACAACCACCTGACATGTTATTCACACACAACCACTTGACATGCTATTCACACACACACACACACACACACACACACACACACACACACACACACACACACACACACACACACACACACACACACACACACTTTCTCTCTCTCTCTCTCTCTCACACACACACACACACACACGGACAATGTGCCAGATATTGTGTTGTTAACAGTAGAACAGTCACTGTTATTTACAGTCTCAGATTGTGCAGTACACGCTATGGTAACTTGATAACAGGAGGCTACTGGCGCACACAGCAGCATGGAGAGACGGACTGACAGACACATCAAATACGCATGATGAGGTACAAAGTTCTATACAGTGGACAGACGCACTGAGACGTCCTGATTTCCAGCGTGCGGGCGATTTCCATAACTGCACCCATGGCACATCATCTCCATCCTAGAAACCGAGCACACTGATTTCTAGTTTACATAAAAGCACAAATTATAGAAACGTTATCATTTACATATTACTGAATTATGCATTTTAGAGCAACATAAACCTTATGAATTAATTTTTAATTATTTAAACGGAACACGTCGGGCAGTGAACCGGGTCTCTCGCAACAAGGAAGTTGAAAGATGAGGACGTTAAAGACCGCCAGAGGTCACCGCTACTCCCTGGTTACAGCTAAAACTTTGGCGTACGCACTGTCTAACCCATACATGGGCAACATACGGCCCGCGGGCCGTATGCGGCCTGCAGCCCCCTGTGTGGCCCGCGATGGAATTGCAAAAAAAAAAAAAAAAAAAATTACAGTGCATCTGAACGCAACATGCAAGATACCCGCTGAATAAGTGTCCAAATGTTCATGTCATTCTGGCCAATACTCTTCTGTTATAGCATTTCAGTCTGGAATATGGAATATCTTTCAATAATATTTATGACTAAACGGCTAAAAGTAATCTCATGTGTAAGAAATTACTGTTCTACATTGAAGTAGAAATTTAAATAATTAACTTGTTGGTTTTGGATTTATTTAGCTTCAAGAGTGCATTTTTGTTCTTGTGTGACCCTCAACACAGGCTTTGAGAATCCCAGGCCACTTACTGATACTTAAATGAACCCACTCATATTCTGGTTTATTTCAAGAAAAACATTTTGGCTAGTGGAAATCCGAATTGGCTGGTAACTTTAAAATCTAGCAGCCATATTGGCAGGTGGTGAAAAAAGTTAATTTCAAGCCCTGCAGGGAGAGCAGGTGGTGACATAGGAGTGAGTGAGAAAAGGATAAAATATTGGTGGTTAAGACTGAATAATGACATCACAACTGTTAATTTAAAATGAGTTATTCCTCTAAACCTGGCTTCAAATGCCCAAAATTTTTCGCGCTGGCGCCGTTCAGCCCTCAGCAAAAACTGGTAGCGAGGACATTTTTTTGTGGCCCTCTCTATCATCAAAGTTGCCCATCCATGGGTTAGGGCATGACAATATTTGTTCAGCCCCCGGCAACAATCTGGGTTTCTCATGTGGCCCCCCATGAAAAATAGTTGCCCACCCCTGGTCTAACCTGTGCTGTGTGGGCCCCAGCAGCTGGGATCGAACTCGGAACCTCCGGCAGGGAGGCACCTTGAAAATCAACCAATGGTGTCGTTTTCCTTGTGAGGACGGGCTGCTGATTTGAGATTGAGCTGACTTCTTATTGAGTTTACTAGAAGCAGCAGATGCTTTGGCAGATGCTTGAGGATGTTCACCTTGCCCTCTGTCTTTCCTTAGCATCCCAGTAGCAGTTTTTCCTTCCCGAGATGTTGCAAACTAGAAACTGAATTGACAAGCTGAAACAAAACAAAGACTTCTGATGTCCACTGTCTGCTGACAAGACAACAAATTGCTTGCGATGCATGCTGTGAAAGTGGGATTGCTGCAGTATAGCATCATCTACAGTGTGTGTCTCATTTCAACTGTCACATTCATGTTTTGTGCGGGTCACATGTCTCCCAACACTGTCATAAAAGCCCAACCGTGTAGGCAGAGCTAACTAGCTATCTATATTCCTCATCTGTATTTCTCACATTGGCTCCAGTATTGCACAAGCCCCTAAGGCAAGCGCAGGGCCGAGCTGTCTTTTGACATAGATTGCACGGAAAATGTTGATCTTTGAAGAACTGAGCAAAGCGTTTGGCTTTAAATATTATGCAAATAAAGTGTCTTTATATATTTAGCAGATTTCTTTTTTCATGTAATAAATTGCTCCAGCGTGGGTTTAATCTCCAACATCAAACAATCAAACACTGACAGGCAATCCTAAATGATAGATCTTTTTTTAATGAAAGTGATGCTGGATTGGAGTCATTAATATTAGAACACCGATGTATATGTATGCTTTGTCTTTCTTGTCTTTTCCTGTATCTGAGTTTGTTTGTTTGTTTTTGTTTTCTTTGATACAATAAATTGAATTATAAACTGAAAAATAAAATATTGGGGGAAACCCAACATGTACTCATACAGAAACGAAAGTACATTTCCAATTAATAAAACTATACTAGCGGAACATCTGTGCAGTGTATCGGGCTGGCGGCCATTGTTAGCTCGCTCACTCACCCACAGAGTTTGCATTATTATATAATTCTAATTCTGATACCTGTTGGAGCACACAATCATACAAGGTCCTGGGTTCGATTCCTGGGACGCTGAGGGTGTGTCCCCATTCCCATGTCCTCAGTGCCTACTGCCCAGGTGGGCTAGCTCGTCAAAAGGTCCTTTCTGTGCCCCCTGCTAAAAAAGAAAACATGCAAACACGTGCGCTGTGTGCAGTCATCAGTACCGCGCATGCACACTGCACACAGCGCATGTGCCTCATGGCAAATGAGGAAGTAACTTCGGTTATACTCTGTTAGTTTGTGGTTATTCTTTGTTAGTTGTCGGTTTGGATTTACTATGACAATGACCGTTTCACCTAACTTTGGATTATTAATCATGGCGCGGTGAGTACACGAGCCACAACATGTACATGTGTACATGTTGCTAAGCTGCACGTAGAGTGAAAATAAAGGCATCTACTATCTAGTTTTGATATCGGCAATATGACAAATGGCTCTCAAAATGTTGGTGTATCCCTTTAAATATAGCTTAGATATCACACACACACACACACACACACAGCTTTGGGCATGGGATTAGCAGCAGCCTGTTTTGATATTTCTATGCGTCTAGTCAAGTCAAGTCAAGTCAAATTTTATTTATATAGCACCTTTCATACACAAGGCAATTCAAGGTGCTTTACAAAAAATAATCGAAAAAACAAGCAGCAAAGCAATGCACATATAAAAAACACATAAAAAACACAGCCGACAGTTTTAGTTAAAATATATACTCAAATTAACAAACATGAAACATTATTTCTGTTTTAAATAAGTTACAAGGCACTCTTCAGTATTATTATTACATGTACAGTCCATTTGTTGGAAATGTACAGGAATCTTTTTTTTTAATTACAGGCCGAGAGAGGCAGTAGTTTAGTAGCAGTTAAAAGCAAGAGTAAACATAAAGGTCTTTAGCTTGGATTTAAAAATAGGCAGAGTAGGGGCAGATCTAATGTGTTCAGGGAGTTTGTTCCAGTTATGAGAGGCATAGTGGGAGAACGCGGCTTCACCATGTTTTGATTTGGTCCTCGGGACAATTAGTAGACCAGTGCCTGAAGATCTCAGGGATCTGGATGGTTCATAGTGTAGAAGCATTTCAGAGATGTAGTGTGGGCCTGACCCGTTGAGAGATTTGTAAACTATTAGCAGAATTTTAAAGTCTATTCTAAGATTTACTGGCAGCCAATGCAGGGATTTGAGAACTGGTGTAATGTGTTCAGCTTTCTTGGTTCTTGTTAGAACTCTAGCAGCCGCATTCTGAATGAGCTGTAGTTGTTTAATAGCTTTTTTGGGAAGACCATTGAAAAGACTGTTGCAGTAGTCTAGCCTGCTAGAAATGAAAGCATGAATTAGTTTTTCAAGATCTTGTTTGGACATGTAGCCTCTAATCCTTGCTATATTTTTTAGATGATAGAAGGCAGATTTTCTTATAAGCTTGATGTGGGAGTTGAAATTTAGATCAGAGTCAATAATAATGCCAAGATTTTTTACCTGGTCCTTTGGCTTCAAAGATAGGGATTCGAGGTGAGCAGTAACTTTGAGCCTATCTTCTTTTTTGCCGAAGACAATTATCTCTGTTTTGTCTTTATTAAGTTGGAGAAAATTCTGGCACATCCAATCATTAATTTGCGCAAGGCACTGACACAGTGTCTCTATGGGGGCATAGTCATCCGATGAGAGGGCTATGTAGAGTTGGGTGTCATCTGCATAGCTATGATAAGCTATTTTGTTTTTTTGCATAATTAGGCCCAGAGAGAGCATATAAAGGTTAAACAGGACAGGACCTAAAATTGATCCTTGGGGTTCCCCACATGTCATTTTGGTTTGGTCAGATGTGTAGTTGCCAATGGAGACAAAGTAGTTCCTGTCTTGCAGATAAGATCTGAACCACTCTAGGACCGTGCCGGAAAGCCCGACCCAGTTTTCCAGTCTGTCCAATAGAATTTCGTGGTCAACCGTATCAAAGGCAGCGCTGAGATCTAGTAACATTAAGATTGAGATTTTACCTGAATCAGTGTTCATTCGGATGTCATTTATAACTCTGATAAGCGCAGTTTCGGTGCTATGATGGGGTCGGAAGCCTGATTGGAAGGGATCTAGGAGATCATTGGAGGATAGAAAGGTATTGAGTTGTTGGTAGACAGTTTTTTTGAGTATTTTGCTAATAAAGGGAAGATTTGATATTGGTCTGTAATTGCTGATTATAGAGGGGTCGAGGCTACGCTTCTTTAGCAAGGGCTTAACAACTGCAGTTTTTAGAGATTTTGGAAAAATGCCTGTAAGAAGAGAGGTATTAATTATCTTCAGTATGTCGGTCGCCAGGCAACTGTAGACATTTTTTTGAAAGCTTGTTGGCAGGGTGTCTAGGCAACACGATGAGGATTTAAGGCCTCGTATCGTTTCTTCTAGTTTCTTGTGGTCAATGACATTGAACTGAGTCATGTTAATTAAGCACCTATTCTGTGGGTGCGGCGGAGCCACATTTGTTCTTGATGTGGAAATAGTTAGTCTGATATTTATAATTTTATCCCTAAAGAAGGTCGCAAATTCATTGCATTTGACATTGGATAGAAGATCAGGGGCAATTTGTGGGGGGGGGGGGGTTTGTCAGCCTGTCAACAGTGGCAAAAAGAGTGCGAGCGTCATTGGTGTTTTTGCTGATAATGTCGGAGAAGAAGTCTAATAAAGCTCTTTTGCTGGCCTAATTGGCCCTTTTGGTGCACTTCTTTTGATGTGGATATGAGAGAGAGAGAGAGAGAGAGAGAGAGAAAGAGAGAGAGGGGTGGAAGCTGTTGAGCCTGTTGAAGATACACTGTCTCTCTCTTCACTCCATGCCAGAGCTCTTTAGCCCTGCAGCAGATGGATACATTAACCCAGGCACACTTGTTCTCCAGAGGGCTCGCAATGCAATAACACACACACACACACGCATGCACGCACGCACACACGCACGCATGCATGCACGCACCCACCCACACACACAAACACACGCGCACGCACACACACGGACCCACGCACACACACCCATGCACACACACACGCACGCACCCACGCACACACACACAATTCCACCAAAGTCCAAATTCAAGATGATTAGCCAAAGCTTTAAACACTTTAGATGATCTTAGAGTATAATAGGGCGAGGCTATCCTTTGCAAAACGTTGAGCACAGAGCACATGAGAGAGAAAGAGAGATGAGACAGCCAGAGAGAGAGAGAGAGAGAGAGAGAGAGAGCTTAAGATATAGTAAAAGGGACAAGAAATGGGCATAGATCAAGAAGAAGGTGTGGCTGCAAGAATAGGAGAAGAAAAAAGTTGAAGGGAGAAACATCAAAGACGATGAGGAGGTGAAATGAGGTGAGAGAAAGAGAGAGCGAGCATATGACAGAGCGAGAGAGAGAGAGAGATGAATGTGGCGGTGAGGTGCAGGTCTTGTAGTTTATAACATGGCCTCTGGAAAATCCTTCATAGCAGCAGAGTAGTTTGTGCAAGGTGACAGTGGATAAGTGTGTTTCGCTCCCCGAGGCGCAGACAGATACACACGGCTAAATGGGAACTCATCCCTTAGCCTCAGCCTATATGACCCGTACGAGCTGATCAGCTGATCAGCGGGGACTGGCTAATATCTCGCCCACCTCTCTGCGGAAAACATGCTACTACAGAAAACGTGCTACAGCGTCAAAACGCTCACCGAATGCGGCGAGGGGTGTGCCGCGGCCGGCTAGCGAGCCTGCCGGCACGGCTGGCGTGCAGCTCCCCAAAAATGTGACTCGATGCAGCTGATGTTAATGTAGACGGGGAGATAACAGGAGAGAGTGAAAAGATATTACCAAGTATATGCACTACATTCTCTCCTTGGGCTAACCTCTAGTCATTGAAATCCTAGTGAAATGACACTATTTATTAATTTTGCAGGGGACTCCCCTGCGAGCCCTCGTCAAGCTGACGTTCGAGTATAGGTCTAGCTGGCGTCAGCAAGGCTCCAAGTCGAGACTGATGCTGGAACATGTTCCAAGCTTTAATGTGCAGCTCTCTTCTCGTGTCTGCGTGACCTCAACAGCCTCCTCTCCTTCTTCATGTGATTTACCTGAGAGTCTTTTGTCTTTCATTCCCCCCCTATTGCTCTCTCAGCACTCCCTTGGGTCCATCTTCTCGCTACAGGAGAATATGGCCGGTATGCTGCAGGTTTAGTCAGGTAAACTGGACTGAAAATAGACCCACTTGCTTTACGCTGTTTTCATTCAGGAACACTCTCGTCATTAACCATTTATTGCACAAATGGAAATGCCGTTATGTTTGGCGCTCGGCGCTGACGGCTCCGCTCTTCACAGAAGATGCTCCCTGAATCAGCCCAGCAGCATGCTAAGCTATACTGGGAGCACAATACAGAATGCCCCATGGGTATACAAGAGTGAGCCCAGCAAGACATTGAATACATGTTTAACCTTTGAGGCATGCAGACTCTGGAATAGAAAGGTGGAGCCTGGGGTGGTGGAGGCCAAGCTTGGCAGCAGCAGCAGCAGTGATGTGTGTGGCAGCATTAGATTAGCAAAGACCAGTGTAGAAGGGGGCCATATTTAAATGGACCACCTTGTTGTGAGAATGGATGTGTTTGGTGAATGATTAAACGCTGATCCAATCAGCAGGCTGTCAGCTGATTACAGGTGGGGGCGTAGGTAGCCTATGACTTCCATGTCCCGCATGAACTAATGTGATGCTTCATTAATATTCACCTCTCTCTGCAAAGAGCATCTCAACAAGTAATTTACTCTCATAAGTTATTTAGCCTTCATATCTAGACCACCAGAAGAAATCTGCCCATTGTTTGCAATGCAGTTTCACTTTGTTTCAAGAATAAGAGTGTCAATATCAGAATAAGGCAGATCACTGCAGTACTATCAAGGAATGAGACTTGATTATACAAAATTCTTGAAAGTCTTGGAAACTCGAAAGTGTATTGGAAATTGGAAAGTGAAATCTAACCCAAATGCCCCCCCCCCCCCCCACACACACACACACACACACACACACACACACACACACGCACACACGCACGCACGCACGCACGCACACACACACACAGACACAGACACAGACACAGACACAGACACAGACACAGACACACACACTTATTTTAAGAAAATTATGATTGGGACTCAATAATAAATGACTTATGAAGATGTTAACTCATTAAGAGTTTCTTAGCCGTATTCATATCACAGCCAGATCGCGCCGCATCTGTTTACAAAGGTGTAAAGACACCCAAGAAAGAACAGTAGGATCACCATCTGTGAAAAACGTGACGCCCATTCCTACAAAATGATTGGCTGCAAACAAAGACAACAGATGATGGCACTTTTTTTTATGGTGGCAGCAGGTAGTTTAAGCCCTTGACTATCAACATTCGCATGCTAAACATAGGCTCTGATTTCCAAAAAGTATACAGCGTTTTGAAGTCAAACCTGTCTAATGTTTTTGTGATCGTGATAACCCAAGACTCAAAGGTGGAAAACAAATCCTACTCAAGTACAAGTATTGTTACTCTAGTGAAAATTAACTCAAGTACAAGTAAAAGTACTAGTCCAGGAAATTACTCAAGTAAGAGTAAAAGGTAGCCTATTTAAAAGTAGTCAAGTCAAGTCAACTTTATTTATAGAGCACATTTACAACAACACAGGCCGATCAAAGTGATTTACAAGTAAAAACACAAAGCATAAAGCAGGTACAAATGCACTAATCAGAGAGGTCGAGTACTCAAAGTACTTGAGTAAAAGTAAATTTACATTGGTTAGAGGTTAGATTCTCTGCTCGAACCTGACCAGGCCCGTGGGTCGGGACCAGAATTTCCCCTCTATTCCTCGGACCCGGGCCGGGCTCGTGATCAGAGGTAAGGCCGGTTATTTTTATTTTTTTATAATTGGAGTAATATTGGTGTTATAATCAGAATGTTATATGTACATTGCAACCTTTCAATTTATGAGATTGAACAGACAACACAGATATAGTTTAGATAAACAGCCAACTTACTAAGACAATTTTGGGTTCCGTCTGGGCTCAGACAGAAGGTGCACGGGTTGGTCTTGTTTTTTTGGGCCCGATCTAAGCTCTAATTTGGCGTTAATTTAAAAATTTCTTCTATTTTAATCATGTTCCCCAACACAATTCACACATTTAACACGTTACGTGTTGCCTAAGCTGTCCCTGTCTTTGTCTGTCTTGTCTTTCATACTGAACAGCTCGTTCAGATGCAGTCCCAATGTTACTGTGCTGTTTTCATAGTGTGGTGTGCAAAACAAAAATCTAAATTCACTCATTTACTCAGTGTACATTAAAAAATACTCAAGTAGGATAGCTATTATTAAAATGACTCAAGTAAGAGTAAAAGTATAGCATTATAAAAATACTTAAAAAGTACAAATCCTCAAAGAAACTACTCAAGTACATGTACTTGAGTACTTTTACTTGAGTACTTTCCACCTCTGCCAAGACTACACCAGCCGCTGCCTCGCATTGGGTCAGGTAGCTGTGGTTATCCAATAAAATGATGACTTACAGGTTAATAATGTGGAAAACATCTGTACACATTTGTCAGCAAGCTAACGTTGGGTCGGTCTCAAGCTAATGTTGGGTCGGTCTCAGCTGGTTTGCTGCCTCATGTTGGGCTGTGGTTAAGGATGGATGGGCCAGCTTTCCATGCGAAATGAACAAGCCCTGCTCTCATTAGGCCACTTTTCCTCATATTTGGGCAGATGGACGAACACACACACACACACACACACACACACACACACTCGCTGACACACACTCTGCAGCCCCCGAAGGAGCAAAGTTCCGGGAGGAGGTGGGGGGGGGGGCTTCTCTCACAACTTTTCTCAAATTCTCTCTCCCTCTTTTAACTCATATTGCCTTCTTTCCCCGTCGCAGCCTCGCATCACAGCGCCAACTTCAAAGCGTCTGCTATTTAGAGGTTGCCCTAGCTAGACGAAAAGGTTTTTCTCTGCAACAAAATGTTTTGAAGCCAAGTAAACATTGGTATCTTCCTCAAGCGGCAAATGACTTGTGTTTAAAAGGGGGGAGAGAAAATGAGAGAGAACAACATGACCCAGTTTCTGTTTAAGATAATAAGGCCTGATTCCATTTGGCGCTTTATGTAGGTGTTGCTCCAATCATTTTCCATTGGTTCATATTTCAGTCTACACAGAACATCCTGCTTGAAAGGGCTCATAGAACCTCGCAGATGGTTTTGACATGTAATGCAATCAGGCAGGTTGGGGGGGGGGATACGCAGGAGGTCACCTGTTTGTCAAAACCATTTGTGAGGTCTTTGGGGGATTTACAGCCATTTTAAATAGAGGTCTGCACAGTAGGTGTAGGTCCAGCAGCTCTGGAAAATATAGACAAATCAAAACCCAGGATTTACGTAATATTCACAGCCATAATAACTGACATCACATGCATCACATCACATGCATCGCCTACACATATTTGTCTCACGCTGCAGCTGACTGCTCCTATCAAGCATTTCTGCATATTTTCCTGTTTAGCAGCTCAGTGAATCTACATGGTCTAGCTCTAGGTCTCTGGTTATCCCTTATGAGTGATGCAGCTCTGTGAATCTACATGGTCTAGCTCTAGGTCTCTGGTTATCCCTTATGAATGATGCAGCTCTGTGAATCTACATGGTCTAGCTCTAGTGCTCTGGTTATCCCTTATGAGTGATGCAGCTCTGTGAATCTACATGCTCTAGTTCTCTGGTTATCCATTCTGAGTGATGCAGTTCTGTGAATCTACATGGTCTAGCTCTAGTTCTCTGGTTATCCATTCTGAGTGATGCAGTTCTGTGAATCTACATGGTCTAGCTCTAGGTCTCTGGTTATCCATTCTGAGTGATGCAGTTCTGTGAATCTACATGGTCTAGCTCTAGGTCTCTGGTTATCCCTTATGAGTGATGCAGCTCTGTGAATCTACATGGTCTAGCTCTAGTGCTCTGGTTATCACTTATGAGTGATGCAGCTCTGTGAATCTACATGCTCTAGTTCTCTGGTTATCCATTCTGAGTGATGCAGTTCTATGAATCTACATGGTCTAGCTCTAGTTCTCTGGTGCATTCTGAGTGATGCAGTTCTGTGAATCTACATGGTCTAGCTCTAGGTCTCTGGTTATCCCTTATGAGTGATGCAGCTCTGTGAATCTACATGGTCTAGCTCTAGGTCTCTGGTTATCCCTTATGAGTGATGCAGCTCTGTGAATCTACATGGTCTAGCTCTAGTTCTCTGGTTATCCATTCTGAGTGATGCAGTTCTGTGAATCTACATGGCTTAGCTCTAGTTATCTGGTTATCCATTCTGAGTGATGCAGTTCTATGAATCTACATGGTCTAGCTCTAGGTCTCTGGTTATCCCTTATGAGTGATGCAGCTCTGTGAATCTACATGGTCTAGCTCTAGTTCTCTGGTTATCCATTCTGAGTGATGCAGTTCTGTGAATCTACATGGTCTAGCTCTAGGTCTCTGGTTATCCCTTATGAGTGATGCAGCTCTGTGAATCTACATGGTCTAGCTCTAGG
>NC_139634.1:16761105-16763605 GCF_964638095.1 Poromitra crassiceps
GCTGACAGATAGATTGATAGACAGTAAATAATAGATTGGCGGTTAGTTTCTCGCTGTTCTTATCAGACTGGCTCGATGGAGTCTGTGATGGTGATGACCACAGAGGAGGAGGGGCTGGATGGAGTCTGTGATGGTGATAACCACAGAGGAGGAGGGGCTGGATGGAGTCTGTGATGGTGATGACCACAGAGGAGGAGGGGCTGGATGGAGTCTGTGATGGTGATGACCACAGAGGAGGAGGGGCTGGATGGAGTCTGTGATGGTGATGACCACAGAGGAGGAGGGGCTGGATGGAGTCTGTGATGGTGATGACCACAGAGGAGGAGGGGCTGGATGGAGTCTGTGATGGTGATGACCACAGAGGAGGAGAGGCTGGATGGAGTCTGTGATGGTGATGACCACAGAGGAGGAGGGGCTGGATGGAGTCTGTGATGGTGATGACCACAGAGGAGGAGGGGCTGGATTGAGTCTGTGATGGTGATGACCACAGAGGAGGAGGGGCTGGATGGAGTCTGTGATGGTGATGACGACAGAGGAGGAGGGGCTGGATGGAGTCTGTGATGGTGATGACCACAGAGGAGGAGGGGCTGGATGGAGTCTGTGATGGTGATGACCACAGAGGAGGAGGGGCTGGATGGAGTCTGTGATGGTGATGACCACAGAGGAGGAGAGGCTGGATGGAGTCTGTGATGGTGATGACCACAGAGGAGGAGGGGCTGGATGGAGTCTGTGATGGTGATGACCAGAGAGGAGGAGAGGAGAGAGAAGAGGAGAGATGGAGGCCAATGAGAGCAGAGAATAGGGAGGGCAGGATAGATAGAAGTAGGCAGGGAGGGGGAGAGGGGGAGCAAGTGAGTGAAATAGGGGGGCAGGGATGTGTGTGTGTGTGTGTGTGTGTGTGTGTGTGTGTGTGTGGGGGGGGGGGGGGGGGGGGAATAAAAGCTGAAGATTGGGAAAGGGCAGTGTGGGGGAGGGGAGGGGAGGGGTGGGGGAGAGCGAGACGGATGAGTGTGGAGAATTGGGAGGGCGAGATGGATGTGGTGGGGAGGAGGTGGGGAGAGGTGAATGAGAACAGAGAATTGAGATGGGGTGGGGCAAGATAGAGGGGGAGGAGGTGGGCGAGGAGGGAGGGGGGTGGTGTTGGAGCGAGGGAGCAGAGGAGTGGAGGATAGAGAGGATAGAGAGAGAGAGGAGACAGACCGAATCTCTTCCCCAGACAGACACAGAGAGAGAGAGAGGAGACAGGGGGAGGGGAGGGGAGCGGATCGGAGAGACACAGACAGAATCTCTTCCCCAGAGACAGAGAGAGAGAGAGAGAGCAGCTCTACCTGGCCACTGACCATACTGGCTTGAACGGGCTCACTGCCGTCTGAGTCACCGGAACAAACAGATTGATTCACTGGAGCGAGAAAGAGCAGAGACAGGCTCAGCCAGCCTGTCAGACATGCTGCCATCAGGGAACACACACATGCTGCCATCAGGGAACACACACATGCTGCCATCAGGGATTACACACACACACACACACACACACACATACACACACACACACACACACACACACACATACACACATGCTGCAATCAGGGAACACATACACACATGCTGCCATCAGGGAACACACACATGCTGCCATCAGGGAACACATATGCTGCCATCAGGGAACACACGCATGCTGCCACCAGGGAACACATACATGCTGCCATCAGGGAACACATATGCTGCCATCAGGGAACACACACATGCTGCCATCAGGGAACACATATGCTGCCATCAGGGAACACACACATGCTGCCATCAGGGAACACACACATGCTGCCATCAGGGAACACATATGCTGCCATCAGGGAACACATACATGCTGCCATCAAGGAACACATATGCTGCCATCAGGGAACACATATGCTGCCATCAGGGAACACACACATGCTGCCATCAGGGAACACATATGCTGCCATCAGGGAACACATATGCTGCCATCAGGGAACACATATGCTGCCATCAGGGAACACATATGCTGCCACCAGGGAACACATATGCTGCCATCAGGGAACACACACATGCTGCCATCAGGGAACACACACATGCTGCCATCAGGGAACACACACATGCTGCCATCAGGGAACACATACATGCTGCCATCAGGGAACACATACATGCTGCCACCAGGGAACACATATGCTGCCATCAGGGAACACACACATGCTGCCATCAGGGAACACACACATGCTGCCATCAGGGAACACACACATGCTGCCATCAGGGAACACATACATGCTGCCATCAGGGAACACATATGCTGCCATCAGGGAACACATATGCTGCCATCAGGGAACACACACATGCTGCCATCAGGGAACACACACATGCTGCCATCAGGGAACACATATGCTGCCATCAGGGAACACATACATGCTGCCACCAGGGAACACATATGCTGCCATCAGGGAACACATACACACATGCTGCCATCAGGGAACACATATGCTGCCATCAGGGA
>NC_139634.1:16768605-16771105 GCF_964638095.1 Poromitra crassiceps
AGGGAGGGGAAGCACCAGCAGTTTCTAATACGTAATTAATTTGTTCATTATTTTTTTCTTCTTCCGCTTATCTTTGCTTTATGCTTTCTCTGTATCTCCAATCTGCCATGAACTTCAAAGGAAAAGCTGAATCAAGGAGGCAGGTGAGAATGATTTTTGCAGTAAGGTAAATGTCATGGAAATGTAACTGACATTACATATAGGCCTTTCATTCAGCATAGCATACTGTATGTGATTTCCCTGCCCTCAAGCTGTATTTTCTCAACACTACCAGCAGAGGTCAATGCTGCTCTGATAGTTGGTCTACTGTACATGCACAGGGCCATTCCTCGCCGAATATACAAGCATTGACTAATAGACAAGGAACCAACTAGCACACATTGCAAACAGAAGCAGTCATTTGAATATCATATCCACACCTCAATTACCACTGAGTGGGGGAAAGACGAGTGTGGTGGTGTGAATGAATCTAGCTGGTTTCCGTTGTCCTTGATGAATGGGGAGCCAGGCTCAATATTTTATTACTGTAGCTCTTAAAGTGTCCTAACCTGCTGAGTGTTGAAGGTCACTAGTGGAGTGCAGCAACATACTGTAGGTCCTACTGTACAGCCGGGCCCCTTGGCTAATATGTCCTCCTCATACACGCTCGCCTTGCCCCTATATTGTCAGCGTCTTGTTGAACTACGAGATTTACTGGCTGTACTAGTGAGTGGAGTGATGATGAATCGATGCCATTAAATGGTCAGCCGTTGACATATTGCACTTAATTCATGGTGGATGAACCTTGATGGGGCAGTTCATAATGTAGCTTTTGAGCTAAGCGCTGTACTTTGTAGAAGTGAAACCACTGTGCTTGCTAGCCTCTGACCTTTGCAGGAGTTGGCTCTTCATGCTGTGACCTTTGCATTTTTGCCTACAGCTGCGACAGTGAACTGGCTCTGATGGGAAGCGGGGAAGAGAAAGTCAAGCGTTGTATTTTATGTTCGTGAACAATGCTAGCACACTACCTGAATTGATACCAAGATTACCGAAATAGCATTGGAAGTAGTAAAACAAAAATCACACCCAGGTGTTGAGGTAAACAGTGCAGTTTTAGGAGCAGTCGTGTGAGAAAATGTAATAGAAGCTTTGTGGAAAACGTATAACATTAATTCGGATATGTGTTATATGTGTAAACGGTGACCTCTACAATCTTGTTTTCAAACACAAAAGTAGACTTAAAATAATGGCACATACAGAAACTACTTATGATTACTTTAGCTACAAACATTAGTGCTTTGACAGCATAACCTGTGCTTGCTTCAATCGAATAATGAAATGGATAACGGATATGAGCTAGTGAATGATAGGCTATGTGCCGAAAAGTGATTAGCTGCCAAAATGTGATTGTCAAAGAGTGATTAGCTGCCAAAAAGTGATTAGCTGCCAAAAAGTGATTAGCTGCCAAAAAGTGATTGGTCGGTCTATTATAAGAATGTATATAACAACACTATAGCCAGCTTCTATTGTTTCCAAAATATGTTTGGTATATCTGATATCCTCGTTTAGGCCTATATTTGGAAACTAGACTATATAATAAACATGATACCATGTAAAATAAATAAATTATGTCTTTTGCAATTATCCTGGACTATTAATTGCAATCTTGCAATTATTTGCAATTAATTTGCAATTATCCTTGATCCTAGACTCTGCATTATTTACCTGTTCTCTGCCCTAGATGATAACCGATCCAGTTCCTTTTGTTACCAGTTTAAATATCTGCAATCTGACAGCAATCACTTTTTGGCACCACAACACGGGCTCCTGTGTGAGAGACAGCCGATTTGTTGTTTTTTGTACTGTCTATTCCTTGTAAATTAATATGGACGCTACTGTATTACAAAAACTAACATCATGAAGCATTGCTTCATTTAACCACACACAAATCATGCCAATTCATAAGAATAGCAGACGTACGGCTAACTTATGGCCTGTTCCTTTATCGCAAAATAACTGTGATGTGGAGGCTAAATGACGTCACATCCGTTTTGTTAGCTTTCCATTTGCAGAAAACTGGAGCTGGGAATTTCACTGTTGAATTGTGTCACATCCGTTTAAAGGAGTCAGCTCTACATTGCTCTTGGTCTGATCTACAGTAGTCGCTAGCCAGGCTAGCCATTGTTATCAAGAACAGTTGATAACAAGGCATTTCGAGGCATTTTTGTGCATACAAACACGGCAGCAACATGTCCACACAGATAGAAGTTAGGTAGTGCTGTGTGTACAGCTGATTTAATGAGGCACAAACAAGACAGAAGTGCTAATAAACAGGATTTACTACGATTATAACCACTGTTGTTGCGCGGAGCAGCCATCTTGGATTTTTCGTACGAGTTTGGAATGGGAAATACCAGCTCTGGTGATGTCACCGTCCCAGCTCATGACCTTTGAACCATAAGATTACCAGTTCCCAGTTATAAAGGAATGCACCATAAAAACGACCATTATCAACAACATT
>NC_139634.1:16776105-16833605 GCF_964638095.1 Poromitra crassiceps
TATTGATCCCTTTGACCCCCAAGCACAACTCAATTCATCTACATAGACAGCCACACTGCCAATCAATTGATTAGGTTGAATTTGACCAATGCTGCCATGGATCACATGCTGTTGACCTTTACACCACCAGGCTCCCTGATCCACTCTGACCAGGCTTCACACTCTGCTATCGTCATCCTCTAAAACTAGCACATAACTCAGGAGAGACGCCGAGAAGAAAGGGTGGAGTAAAGAGGAGAGGAGAGGAGAGAGAGAAGGAAGGAGAAAGGATGCAGAGAGATAATCTCATAACGTCCTCCTGGGCTATATTTAGGTCTGAATCAAATATGGCTATTGGACCGAGGGCTAGAATGCGAAATACGGGGGAAACGGTAATATTGGCGAAGTTAGGAGGAGATATGGGGGAATAGATGTAAGCAGACACTATGGAGGAGAAATGCAGAGAAGGAGAGAGGAGCAATGAAACAATAAAAATGCAAATGGCGGGCATAGCAAAATACAAGAAATGGAGAGAATCGATGGGAGAGAAAGAGACTGCCAAACTGGCCTGGGGAGACTGCCAACAGGGAGCAGAGGTGATAGCTCGAGTATAAAACCCAATGTCCCATACACACAATCCCGGGTTTATTTGCTATCAGAATGAAGATTCTGCCAGGGACTTGGGTCAATACTTTTCTGCAGACTGTAAGTTCTGGCTGTCACGTCATCAAGGAGGTGGAAGGTGGGTGAAAATAAGTCAAATGGATGAGCAGCAGAGGAAGAAGGGGGAGGTGTGCTTTCTGAGGAACCACCACTGTTTTCACTATTAAGCATGGTGGAGATTACTGTGTGCGGGAATTTGCATAAACATGCCTCTCCATTACCGCCCCCATTGTTCATGATTAATGAGTTTGGTCGCTTTTGCGCACCAATCCGAGGATGTAATAGCAGCTAATTGCTTGTATCTTCCCAAATTAGAACTTGCATTCGTGTTTGATGTTTGTTTCAACATGGATTAACTCAAAGTGTGAGAGCCCTGCTTTCTCTTCCTAGCCGGGGAGAGCTAATAGGCACTATATGGATGATAAAAATGCAGAAAAAAAGGAAGGGGGGATGGTGTGAAGGAGGGGAGACAGAAGGAGGAGAGATAGAGTTTCATGATGCACAATACCAATAAAGCCCAGCAGATTGGACTGTATAGCCTTTAGTGGATAAGAGGGGCACACTGGCAAAGAAGAGGCTGTAAAACAGGAGGGAGTCATATAGAATAGTTGGGATGTGAGAGCGATAGGGGGAGATGAAAGGGAAAAGGAAGATGGGGATTGTGTCTTTACGATCGAGGTGAAGAAGATAAGAAAGGAAGGAAGAAGAGGTATAAAGAAAATACAAAAGAAAAAAGGGTAGAAATAAGAATTGAGAGTGGCTGGTCAGAAGTAGGGAGGTGAAAGTGGTACAGAAAATAATTATGTCATGAAAGAGAGTGGCTGAAATAGAAAGCACTGTGGATCCAAGAGAAGAGGGGATGGGGTGAGGTGGGAGATATGACAAGGGAGAGGGGGGGGGGGAGGAGACAGGCAGGGAGAGTCAGCGAGACAAAAAGGAGGGGGGATTGCTTTGAACGGCGTAGTAGATCTGTCAGAATTGAATCACAGGCGGCCAGCTGTAAGCTCGGATAGCGCTGTGTGTGGCTCTAAATATAACAGGCTGTAAGATGGGGCGATACGGCCACAACAACAGACACGCGGACGGAGAGAAGAAAAGAGTGAGGAAGGGAAGGCGTGATAGAACACCAAAGCTGTTCACACAAAAACAAACCCTCATGACGACCATTGACCACTGACACATTAGGGATGCATCTAGTCAGTGGATCCTGGTCAATGCAGCATTCCCAATGTCCTAACCTTAACCCAACCACCACACAACTTAAAACGTATTATAGAAAAGCACCTCCCATCTTATCCTTTCACTCACCTCATGCACACCTGCAGACAATCCAGACTGATTAGACCCGCCAGCCATCACTGCTGTATTTAAACACTCTGTTCATTCCTCTGTTGAGAGATGGCCACTCCTGTGGCCTTGGTTTGCTGCTTGATTTGGCTTTCACAAATAGACCAGACAGAATAAAGAAGTGCTACAATCTGATTACAGGATTGTCTGACCACAATATGATTCTGATTGTAAGAAAGCTCACTAAAAGGAGATTTGATTCATCATCTCACAAAAAGCCAGAATAGTATAAAATTCCAAATAGTCAGCTAGCCAGTCTTGAAAATGCAATCAAAGAAATAAAGTGGAATGAGCACCTCGTACATACAACTTTGGATGAAAACTGTAATTCTTTCATGACTGAACTTCAAACAACCATACACAGCTTTATGAGGAAAATGAAACGCAAACCAGGTCAAAGTGACTATCTACCATGGTTAACTGGATAAAGTCTTACCTTGCTGGCAGAAAACAGTGTGTTCGTGTAGGCCATACAACGTCTCAAATGGTTGATAATAATGTGGGTGTGCCCCAAGGATCAATATTTGGTCCATTATTATTTATGTTATATGTAAATGACCTCCCTGATGTTTGTCCACCTAATGTAACCTGTCAGATGTATGCTGACGATACGATCATATATCTACATGCACAAAATAAGGCACAAGCTGCAGCAGATCTGTCAGCTGCAATGGTCAATATATCAAACTGGTTAACTGAATCATGTCTACACCTCAATGTAAGCAAAACTGTATGTATGTTTTTTTCCAAGTCTGCAAACAGAGATCCAGACCCAGATGTGTTGGTAGCAGGGAGCAGTCTTGCAGTCGTGCAAGAATTTAAATACCTAGGCATAATAATAGACTCCCAGCTAACATTTAAAAAACAAGTTAAAAAAGTTGCCAACCGAATCAAATTCAACCTGGCAAATTGCAAATATATGAGGAACAATCTGACTACTGAGGCCTCAAAATTGTATGCCAATGCTATGATTTTTTCACATATTAATTACTGTCTCACTAGTTGGACACAGACAGGTAAAACTACTTTAAAATCAGTAGAAACACTTTATAAGCGAGCCCTGAAAACACTGAACAAAAAATCTAACTCATATCACCACTGTAAAATCTTAACTAAATATCACTTTTTAAATTGGGAAAACATTATCAAATTTGCAGATATTTTACTTGTGTATAAAAATTTCTGACCTTACCTGTGCTCACACACCTGTCCTGACCTTACCTGTGACTCACACACCTGACCTGACCTGTGACTCACACATCTGACCTGACCTGTGACTCACACACCTGTCCTGACCTGTGACTCACACACCTGTCCTGACCTTACCTGGGACTCACACACCTGTCCTGACCTGTGACTCACACACCTGACCTGACCTGTGACTCACACACCTGTCCTGACCTTACCTGTGACTCACACACCTGTCCTGACCTTACCTGTGACTCACACACCTGACCTGTGACTCACACATCTGACCTGACCTGTGACTCACACACCTGTCCTGACCTTACCTGTGACTCACACACCTGACCTGACCTGTGACTCACACACCTGACCTGACCTTACCTGTGACTCACACACCTGACCTGACCTTACCTGTGACTCACACACCTGTCCTGACCTTACCTGTGACTCACACACCTGTCCTGACCTTACCTGTGACTCACACACCTGTCCTGACCTTACCTGTGACTCACACACCTGTCCTGACCTTACCTGTGACTCACACACCTGACCTGTGACTCACACATCTGACCTGACCTGTGACTCACACACCTGACCTGTGACTCACACATCTGACCTGACCTGTGACTCACACACCTGACCTGACCTTACCTGTGACTCACACACCTGACCTGTGACTCACACATCTGACCTGACCTGTGACTCACACACCTGACCTGAGCTGTGACTCACACCTGTCCTGACCTTACCTGTGACTCACACACCTGTCCTGACCTTACCTGTGACTCACACACCTGACCTGTGACTCACACATCTGACCTTACCTGTGACTCACACACCTATCCTGACCTTACCTGTGACTCACACACCTGTCCTGACCTTACCTGTGACTCACACACCTGTCCTGACCTTACCTGTGACTCACACACCTGTCCTGACCTTACCTGTGACTCACACACCTGTCCTGACCTTACCTGTGACTCACACACCTGTCCTGACCTTACCTGTGACTCACACACCTGTCCTGACCTTACCTGTGACTCACACACCTGACCTGTGACTCACACATCTGACCTGACCTGTGACTCACACACCTGACCTGACCTTACCTGTGACTCACACACCTGACCTGTGACTCACACATCTGACCTGACCTGTGACTCACACACCTGACCTGAGCTGTGACTCACACCTGTCCTGACCTTACCTGTGACTCACACACCTGTCCTGACCTTACCTGTGACTCACACACCTGACCTGTGACTCACACATCTGACCTTACCTGTGACTCACACACCTATCCTGACCTTACCTGTGACTCACACACCTGTCCTGACCTTACCTGTGACTCACACACCTGTCCTGACCTTACCTGTGACTCACACACCTGTCCTGACCTTACCTGTGACTCACACACCTGACCTGACCTTACCTGTGACTCACACACCTGTCCTGACCTTACCTGTGACTCACACACCTGACCTGACCTTACCTGTGACTCACACACCTGTCCTGACCTTACCTGTGACTCACACATCTGACCTTACCTGTGACTCACACACCTATCCTGACCTTACCTGTGACTCACACACCTGTCCTGACCTTACCTGTGACTCACACACCTATCCTGACCTTACCTGTGACTCACACACCTGTCCTGACCTTACCTGTGACTCACACACCTGTCCTGACCTTACCTGTGACTCACACACCTGTCCTGACCTTACCTGTGACTCACACACCTATCCTGACCTTACCTGTGACTCACACACCTGACCCGACCTTACCTGTGACTCACACACCTGACCTGTATCACACACATAGAAATGGAGCCATCTTCAATTGGTGCCTGGGCCATGACAGGTCCCTGACAGGTCCTTGGCAGGTCCCTGACAGGTCCTTGGCAGGTCCCTGACAGGTCCTTGGCAGATTAAACATAGATAACACAGAAACTTGACTTAATATACTTAAGCCGGCTGGCAGCTGAATGGCCTTTGGCTGGGAAGACCAACTGAAGATTGCTGCCACTTTATCAGTTCAGACTAACTTTCTATGAATTTAGACTGGAACGGACTGGAACCTTCCTATGTGCTCTTTATCCTAAACGACAAACCATTGTGTTGAACCAGACCCTCCTAATTAGAAACAGTGTCCTTGCTAGCAAATATTTTCCATGGTCCTTCAATTCAGTGGAAAGAGCATAATCATACCAGCACATATCTCATAAGCCACGCAGATTGCTATCAAAGTTGTGAAAGGACAACTAAATCAACTTGCCAGTCTCATCTTGAATAATGGATCAGGCTCTGAGGGAGAGGACTGAGAGACGACCATACTCTGCTCCATCCAGATCTTCACGTTCATTAAAGCCTCCTCCTCCTGGTCAGCCTGCATTGTTCCAGTGTTCCTGCTCCTGTGAGGCCCACCCTTCGCCATCTGGCTCCTGCGCAGTCCAGGCATCGTCGCCAACCTTCTGAACAGTCCAGCAGCCTTCGTTGTCATCGTCCAGGCCGGGCCCCCTGAATGGTCCCACCCACTATGTCCGGGCTGACCCCCCCAAAAGGTCCCACCTGCATCAGTTGAATCTGGGCCGTTGTCCAGGGTTGCTCCACCCTTCGGCCCTGCCTCCTGGCCGCCTTCTGGACCTGCTGCGCCCCTTCGGTCCTGTCCCTTCTCCAGCACCCATGCTGCTTGCCCCTGCTCACTCCCTCCATGGGGCGGCTACTTGAGCTGAACTGTTTATCAAAGACTTTTTCTTTCAGGGCGGCACACTATATAAAGAAAATGCCACATAAAACAGTAAAAACTATGTCGAGCATGCAAAAGTTTCCATTGTCTGCGTGTAGGTTGCTAGCTCGCAGGTAGTCTCGCAGTCACCAGCCGTGGATAAATATACAGTATATGTCTGGTGTAGCCTACAACTCTTGAAAAAGTTAAGGACCGCCCCCCTAAGACCAAAACAAAATGCAAGACAGACATGAATGAATTGACCAACCACTGACCTCCTCATTTGCCTGATGCAACTCGTGGGGCGGGACATTTTGAACGATGCACCAATGCACGCAGAGAGCCAGACTTCCGTTACAGCCCAGCCAATCAGAGGCGTGCCACAGATTTTCGTGTGGCAAAACCCGGAAATGCTGACTTGTGATTCAGACCCTCAGCTACCACATGATGAGACTAGCTCACAGTTGGTTGTTATTGTTTTTCACGTAGCAACAGGTACTTTGAAAACACGCCGATAGCGCAAGCAGAAGGGGATTCCCCTTCCACTCCGTCTAAAATGGATGGCACCAATGGCAGAGCTTCCTGTATAGCCACAACCTACTTCCATTGAGTCAGACTACCTGTAACCAGACCCTCCAACAGTTTCCTTACTAGCAAGTATGTTTCACTTACCCTAACCTTAACCTAATCTAACCTTAAAGTCCCCATTAAATTAACTTCCATTACTTCTAGTTCCTGGCTATCTTTAATGGTGACCCCATGCTGCACTAGTAGGCTTACATATCAAATTTATAACCAATAAAATAATCTGATTTCATCCCTCACTGGAGTCTGCCACCGCAAAGCCAAGTCGTAATCCTAAAATAGCCACATGAAGGAGTGAGGAATGTAATGAAAAATGTCCCCACTTTGCAAGAATGCCCTCACTCTTTGCACGCACGCACGCACGCGCACACACACACACACACACACACACACAGACACACACACACGCGCACACGCGCGCGCACACACACACACACACACACACACAGAGCACTTTATTAGGAACACACCTTACCAATACTGGGTAGGTACTGTATCAGCTTTCAGCTCAGTGTCAACCAGCTAATGACATCCGCCTCAAGGCTGGATGTGTTGTTGCATTCTGCTCATTACATTTGTAAAGAGGTTATCTGTCATTCTCCTCTGACCTCTCTCATCAACAAACTGTTTCAGTCCGCACAACTGTTGCTCACTGCATGTTTTTTTTGCACCATTCTGTGTAAACTGAGACTATTGTGCTTGAATATCCAAGGAAATCAGCAGTTTCAGAAATAGTCAAACCAGCCGGACCATGCCACGGTCAAAGTCGCTGAGATCACACTTTTCCCCCCATACTGATGTGAACATTAACTGAAGTTGCTGACCTGTATCTGCATAACATGCATCTTTGAGATGCTCCCCCTCGGCAGGAGACTCTGATTTCTCTTTCTGTATTTCTTGTATTCTGTCTATTGACGACGTGACTGACTGCTACGCTGCATACTCAAATTCTTGGTATAGCCTATAATCTGATTACCTAATGTGGCAATAAAAGCGATTGTGATTCTGATGATCTTAGGCATTGCACTGCCACCATAGTGCTGTCTGAATGGATAATTGCATGAATAAGCAGGTGTACAGGTGTTCCTAACAAAGTGAGTGGTGAGTGTACAGACAGAGGAAGGAGAATATCACAGCCGCCACATTGCTTTGTGAGAATGCGGCACTATCAATAAAACTAAACACAAGCTCTAAATCCTCTCAAGGAAGCAACACGTCATAACAGCAACCCTCCAGCAGCAAGCCTCATCTGCCCAGACACACCACAGGGAGAGGCCCACTTTTAGAGCTTCTCTCTGGGTGTGAGCAGCGAGCGTCGCCCCCAGGGGGTCTGGAAGTCAACTCCAGACAGCCGCCCCCCACTTGGACCCAGGACACTATAGATGTTGGTGACAGTGATGGAGTGACAGGCAGTATCCCCCCTCTGGGTGAAGTTAAAACACTCAACACCCCCCCCCCCTCCCCCTCCCTCCCCTGTCTGCTCTCCTCTATAGTCAACTGCCATTCATTTTCCACCCCCCCCCCCCACCAGCTGATGACAGCTGTCTATCTGCACCACCCACACACACACACACACACACACACACACACACACCTACAAGAAAGAGATATGCCCTGACGAACTGATATGCTCTCCTACAAAACCACAAATGCAGAACACACACACACACACACACACACACACACACACACACACACACATCACACACAGGAAGTTCCTAGAAGTGTATTTTTGGGTCACAACAGAATAGCCTGGAGCTCAGGTGTCGCTGTCATTTATACCCGTGACAAACAAACACACACACACACACACACACACACTAAGACAAATTAAAAAGTGGGTTTCGCAAGACTAGTCATGCGTACACATTTCCATTTATCCAAAGTTCCTGTCTTCCTTTCATCTCTCCATCTTGCTCCCAATTGTTCTCTTCCATCAATCTCTCTCTCTCTCTCAATTCAAGTGGCTTTAATTGGCATAATACAATGTTGCCAAATACTGTATTAACACAACTGTGCAATCCCAATAAACATAAATAAATAAAATAAACAATAACAATACAAAGGGGCATGGTGACAAGATGGGTCTGTGGAAGGTAAGAGTAACATAAGATATTAGCATACAACAAATGATTGACTTATTATTGTATAGTAGTTGATGTTTAAATGTATCTCTGTTTTAGCTTGTGCATTTTGCGGCTACACTGAGAGCAACGTAAACCCGGAGTCAAATTCCTTGTATGTGTCTGCTTGGCCAATAAAGCTGATTCTGATGAATTATTCATTAATAAACATTAATCATTAGCTGCGGAGCTCGTGGCAGGCTACTACATATCTTGCCCCCAATCTACTCCACACCCCCCCCCTCTCTCTCTCTCTCCCCCTCTCTCTCATGCTGGCCTACATGTGATGAGTCAGAGATGAGCTTTGCCTCATTAATACCCAGCATGGAAAATCAATTAACACGGAGGTCATTAACTCATGTACATAAGACGTTGAGCACACACTACAGTACTACTACTACTACTACTACTACGGAGAGATGTACGTCATGTACAGTATCTCTGTGTGTGTGTGTGTGTTAATTAAGTAACAAATCTCCCCAGAGTGTGTAATGTGAGTCTACTCTGGTCCAGCTGAGTCTCTGGGCTGAGTAACGTCAAGCAGCTGCATATATATATATATATATATACAGTATATATATATATATATATATATATATAATAAAAAAATATTTATTTTTATTTATTTATTTTATATTTATATATTAGGGTTAGGGGGTCAGGGACACTGAGGATAGCCTACGGCTGAAACGTTTGTCTTGTTGCTGCTGTGCAGAATAAACTTTGTGTAAATCTATTCTATCTATCTAATCTAAATCTACAGTCTATTGACTATAGACTCCTATTATCTTCATATTTATATATTAGACCAGTGGTTCTCAATGTGGGGTCCAGGGAACACCTTGAGGGGGTCCAGGAGGTCTTCAGCAAATTGATGCATTGTTACTAGGGGTGTCACGATACACTCAGTTCACGATACGATACGTATCACGATACTGGGTTCACGATAACGATACGATACGATACGATTTTAACAATATTTTTTTAAACTTGAATAATGACAATATATGACTGGAAAAGTAGTATTTTATTTGAAATGCACAAATACAAAACATGCTGTTGTGGGAAATTGTTATTACAATAACAACTAGAAAAAACATGAGATTGGAGATAAGGCTTATCTTGAAATAGAATGAGTTACACCGTCACTTAGATTTACTTTGAACTAAAAGGTTTCTCAGCAGTATAAATTCTCATTATGCATCTTCAGTTTTTCTTCAAACTCAAACAACAAGACTTTTCTTAATCTATTTTTTATGCATCTTCAGTTTTTCCTGTCAAGTAAACAGTTTTGCCAGAAACTCAATTGAATGGTTTCTCTCCTGTATAACTTCTCATGTGTCTCTTCAGAGACTTGTTCAACTGAACTACTTTCCACACATTGAACTTCAACAAACAAAGACGTTTCTTAGTCTATTTTTTGGAGAGAAAAAAAAAAAAAAAAAAAAATTTTTTTTTGGCGATATGAGATTTCATCTCAACGATACATATCGTGACGTTTTACTATCGCGAAATTTCGTGGGACGATATATTGTGACACCCCTAATTGTTACTGGTGTAAACTGGTGTTAAACTTGATCAACCATAAAATGACATGGAGTAGATACACAAAGGCTAAGATGTCTGACTAAAGCTGACTTCCCTTTTGGTTCCTTGTTGTCTTTGTGTGCATTTGCGTCCATGTTTGTGATGTCCACAGTCCACACACACTTTCAAGAGACGGACGGCAGTAGCAATCACAATAATAGCCTGGTTCAGCGGACAACAACCTTGTGTTTAAGGCAAGTACTGCTTTATTGTGATTGGGTACTTATGCGAGACTCTGATTGAGTGAAACAAAATGAGTAGTCGAATTCTGAGGCTAGGAGAGGGGATGTACTACTTTTTTTTGTACCTCATGGTTGATGTGGTACCGAGCCCCCTCCCCCCCAACTCTTATGCTCACACACAGGCATACACACACCCTCCTCCCCATCCGCTTTCTGCTGAGCAGTACGGGTGACATCCTCAGTGGAGCACCCACAGCTGCCGAGCGCAGCATGTGGTTATTAAGCTGCTCTTGCTGCCGATGCTTCTTCTCGCTCCGCTCCACAGTGTGCTGGTGTTGTGCCTGCTTATTGCAGGGGGAGCATGCAGCAAGATGTTTCAGCAGCTACTCCAGCACCTGTCAGCATCATCCCTCCACTAAATCAGTGGTGAAAGCATCCGTCGAATGTAGCGATTGAGTTACATCCAGAGTATTACCCACAAAGTCAGTGAAGCGTGGATGTCCATATGGCAATGGCTGCCATCTAGTGTTGATTAATGGGAAGTGTTTAGGTTGAACTATTTAAGACTGAAGAGCAGAGCTAAAATAACTTTCATTACTTCATGCACCAAAGACAGCTACATCCAGAAGCAAATAGAAACTTTGAGCTTTGAAGAGATTCTGAAATATTGTAGATCTACACACACAGGAATTCCAGTTACTATATAAACATTTATTTTCTGTACAATTGTAAAGAACCAATGGGAAAACCATGTCATCAATTACTGATAGAAAAATACCTTTGCTGCACCATGGTCACGTCACACCCATTCATAATCTGTGAAAGGACAACAACGTGTGTGCGTGTTACATTAAACAATATGAGTGTGGGTATAGCATTTCATTTGAGAGGTGGATGAGTATGAAAAAGCCAAGCATCACTCGTACAAAAAGACAGATATGCTGTACCGTTTTCTATACCATTGGCATATTTTAATAATATTCTCTACAAAAAATATCAGTGATAATCTCTTTTTCTATTTTAATTTTCCAGATATCAGTAATGATTGTGTGCAAATTTCAGAACGAAACAACAACTCTGGCTTCTGTGTAAATACCATAGAACTATAGGGAAAAAGAAACAGAAAAAAGTCTTTGGAATGAACCATCTTTTCTCAATATTTGGCTGAAAATCAAGTAGGATGACCCTCGGATACAATGTTGCTTCATATAGGCTGCTGTCACAATGTCCCCGGAGCCATACGCGTGCAGTACTGACAGAGTCCACAGAGGCAGCAGTGGGGATCTTCGATGAAGCAAAGCTAAATATGACACATGATCCCCTCCATATGTTTCACACAGTGTAAACGTGTGCAACAGACGCACACAACCGGCTAGAACGCTGTCTCTAGTGCTCGAGTCTCGCTGGAATAATGTTCACAAACGTCAGTGTCACAGGCAGCTTTTGATGATGCGATTGATCTTGGTGTCATAAACCTTTGCAGTAAAGTACACTTTAAAAGTGTGCCTGGCCTCGCACCGGATTCCTCGATTTTGATTGGCAGCCACTCTGCTCTCTTACCTGGCAATCACTCTGATTGGCAGTCACAATGTCCTATCCACTCGAGAGGTGAAGTCCATGGGGCGGGACTCATTGACCTTGAACACATATCTACACTTTCAGTGCAGGAGGGGGAAATCTTGAACCTTGGTCTTCTAGAAATGAGTCTTACACGGTTCTTTGCTTGCCAGTGATCCACTTTAAAGTTCGTAGTTGCCAACAATGAGTCACTAATCGCTCAACGGGCCGGTAATGACCTTGTGAGAAGACTGTTTTTGATTGGCTGACCTGGGCTTCGCAGAAGCCGTCATGGCGAGGGTTGCCTAGCAGCGTGACGGTGTCTCCCTCGCGCAGAGCCCGCTCTCTGCCGGGGTGGAGGTTGGGACCATCCCTCAGAGGGCTGGAGCTATAGATGGCCATGCACTGGAGGACATATGCAGACATAGGACACGCAGGACAGAGAGAAATATTCGTCACTGTGCTGTTTCAAATTTTGAAGCACTTAAATTCTACACACATGGGAACCAAACCTTTAGCTAAAGTAGCACACCAATTAAGACAGATCCACAGAGACATACAGGTGCGCACACACAAACTAACACATGGGCACAGAGACACAGTCACAATATTGATTGTGCTAGCCTCTGTCACTGGTGATGGAGGTTTTGACTGAGAACAGTCGCCGGAACTCTACCAAGACATTGACAGAATGATATTTGTCAGATACTTTATACTCTGACAAAGTAAATGTGTGTTCCTGCAATCTCAACCTACCTGTTGACCCGGCTCGCGGTGTCGGTGTAAGGGTGGCGGATTGTGGCAGGAGAGGCAGGCTGTGAGTCGGTGCCGCTGGAGGGACCATGGTCTGTCCTGATAGAAGTCCTGTACATGGCATGGACCTTGTTTGAAATGAGACCATTAGAACCAAGGGTTTGAACACTGATGTGGACCGGGACGCTCAGGTCGATGTTCTCCAGAATACACTGGGGAAAGACAACACATACAGTATACTGTACACACTACACATACTCTAATTATTTGCTATTGGGAGCTTGTGTGCAGTGATAACAGGATATGCACAGTGGGAAGTGTTTGGGAAGAGACTGGTACCTTGGTGCATGCTGAGCTCATGACAGACTTGTGAAATTCCCCATCGACGTATACCTGAGGGAAAAGAAATATGAAGTACAAAAAAAATCCCCAAAACGTACCAAATCAAAATCCACAGGGTTTGACGTAGCTCACATACATACACACATACATATATATATGTAAATATATACGTACATTTTTGTACGGCCAGTAATCTGTGAAGCCTGCCTACCCTGTATCCATACACAAAGGTGCCATTACTGCAGCCCAGCTCATCCAGTGGTGGCCTCTCCCAGCCAATCATGAGGCTGCTCTGGCCCACCGTCCTGATGACCTCGACAGAGCCCACATCAGCTGGAGCTTCTGGTGGCGACGGACAAAGATAGGACAGGCACAAGCATGAGCCCCACCCCCTACCCTCTTTGTTATTGCTGTACACAGATACACGCCATTCTATTTCTTTGTTGGTTATATGGTTACTCCCGTTATTCCTAAAATCATATCCACATTTTACATTGTTGTAGTTTTAGATCAATAAGGGCATTTCAATTTTTCAGAAAGACAAAAGAGTGTATTGAATTTCTTCTACCAGGATGTTAATGATGTCCAGTGTGGCGGGTGCACCCTACCTGGTTTTGGTCTTGCCGTTTTGGTTTTGTCTGGAGGAACAGGGGACTTCCGGTAAGGCTTGGAGGATCTCTCAGGAGAGCGAGGGGCAGATCCAAGACCATTATATACAGGAGCAGCACCATCCATTTTAGAAACCATACTAGAAACATTGGCCTTGGGGGCAGTTGACATGCCCGGGGCAGTTGACATGCCCGGGGCAGTACCGTCTGAGGCAGTGGTGTTTGGATTACTAGTGGAGCGTATCAAGACAGTAGCTGCAGAACTGACAGTGTTACTAACAGAGGTAGTGGTCCGAGGAGTTAAAATAGTCGTAGTTGTATGTTTAACAGTATCACACACTACCGGGAAAGAAGCAGTTTGCCTTGTTGCTTTGGGGGATGTTGGTATATTGGGGGAAGGGACAGTATGATGGCTGCTGCTTGAGGTGGATTTAGTCTCAGTAGATGCCATAGTGGTGACAGGAGGAGAGTTGTAAGAGCTTGAAACGACTGGCGTCGTAGTAGCACCTGTGGCTGCTTTAGAAAGAGTGTGAGAAAAGTTGCTGGGGCTGAATGTGACGTTGGCAGATCTAGAGGCGACTGCAGTAAAAAGCTTTGTTGGCATAATCGTTACGGGTTGAGTTGTTAGTGGAGTGTGTTCAGCGTGGCTAGAGGCAGTGGACATCAGGAGAGGAGTGGTGTTTGCATTACTGACACTGAGGCTCTGCTGCTTGGTCTGAAAGGACAGGCTTTGCCTGGGCTGCAGTCCTCTCCCTCTGCTCACCGGAGCCTTGGAATCAAGGTAAAGACCGTCAGCACAGTATTTGCTTAGATTAATCTTCGTATCAGATGTTAATATCAGTAATTCTTAATTTGAATTACCATTGAAAGTAGAAGACAAAAAATATCAGGTAAAGCATGTGGAGGAAAACAATGTTAACACCTTTACACAATTCAATTAGCCCTGTTCTGTTTCTGACTGTATTACTGACTGTTCAAAGAGCTGCAGTGTACCTGATAGTTGCTCATCATAGTCTTCTGCAGTTGCTCATGTAGGTTGATGATCTTCTCAGGACTGCTCAGCCTCCGGCTCAGACCAATACGTCTGTCCGGGGAGGGAGGAGCAGGACTCATAGAGGACCTGTTCCCCTTTGAGAAACTGGCCGCACCTGGAGAGGATTCCCCTTTCACGTCTGGATGGTACAATCCAAATCTTTCTGGAGTGCTCGTTTGGACTGGTCCACTGGCAGAGGGAGGTAGCTGTTGCGAGATTGAGGAAAGGCTAAAATTATTTTTGCTTGCAGCAAAACATAGGCCTTTAGAGGCAGATGCAGAGGCAGCCTGCCAGTCTTCTCTCTGGTGGTCTCATGGTAATTATACTATTATTCTATATATACTATTTATTTATATTAAAATGCTACACATGGCACATTCAAACTGAACTGTTTTGAAAACTGAGTAGATACAATTTGTATTATCTCACCTGTGTTATGCTGCTCGGCACAGGTGATTTACTCAAGCTCTCATTCAGTGCTGGAGCAACAGGTGATGGTGGCGCCTGGACATTGGCTTGCTCTTGCATTGGTGAAGGTGGCACAGGTGATTTGGCATTGTTCTTGAGTGTTCCTGTTGGTCCAAGCAGAACTTCCCTACTGCAGTCCTGAAGGTTTGTTGTGGATCCAGGAGTGACTGCACTAGTGTAGTTTACACACAGTTTATGTTCTCTGTGTTTTGCTCCAGATTCAGGTGTGAATACATTTTGCTGTTGCTGTTTTACACCAAGTGGTAATACAGAAGAGTAGTGTTGATCAGGAGTGAATCCACTGGTGTAGTCATGAATTTTAGAAATAAATCCAGGTGTATGCCCACTGCTGTAATTCTGCTGGGTCTTGACAGCGGCTCCCGGGGTGAACACTGCAGTGTAGTCCCGCAGGGCGGCGTCACTGAGCAGCTGCTCCACCTGCTGTGTGAGCGTCGGGTCCGGACAGCCGTGCCTCTGCATGGCTCTCGTCATCTGCACCAACAGCCTGTTCCTCTCCTGACACTTCACCACCAGGCACGACAGTTTGGCCTGTTATTGGACAAAATACCTGTCAGTCAAAATCAACTGCAGATAGCTTGGTGTGTTGTGGTGCAGAGTGGCTGTTCATACAGAAGACTGGCCAGTACATGACAGATTCATGGACGAGAGTGAACACGTTGCCAATAATGTAATATGTAACACAGTGTACACTATTAAACCATGTGTAAAAAGCCATGTCTCCCTCTCACCTTTAAAGGAGCTATATCCAGATCTGTTTGACTCTTCTTTTTGAGGAGGACATCGTACTATAAATACGGTACAATCAAAATAAGAAGAGAAAACTGTATAAGAGAGGTCAAAACAGATTCATAATTAGCAACTAACTATTTTGAGGGTACAAAAGGAAAGCTGATTGGTTGCCTATACCTTGGCTCTGATGTCATTGTAGCGCGTCCGGAGTGAGATGATAGTAGCACTCAAATCCTCCTTGCTCCCCTGACCTCTTTTCAGGCTAATGTACTCTGAGTTCAGCTCCTCTAGAGCCACTGTCTGTGGGGTTTTACACACACACACACACACACACACACACACACACGCACACGCACACGCACACACACGCACACATGCACACACACACGCACACACACACGCACACATGCACACACACACGCACACGCACACGCACACGCACACGCACACACACACACACACACACACACACACACACACAGAAACAGGGACATATCTATCATTAGAACAGTCACAAGGTTATGATACCATTACTGCTCAGTTTTAACTAGTCCACATACTGTAGCTGTGAATTGTACAGTGGCAGCCACCTTGAATTGCCGGGTCCCAGCTGACTGCCAGCCGGCGGCCATGCCAAAGAGCTGAACTTTGTTACACCATAAGGGACATTTCTTAAAATATTTCACATCAAAAAAAATAAAACACATACAGAGAAAACTACCACCACCACCACCACCAACAACAACAACATCATCACCAATTCCAACAGTATCCACTTCTAAAATATGATATTCCTTCCTACTCACCTTAGCTTTGAGCTGAGCATGGAGCACATTGAATTGTTCCTCTATCTGTGCCTTCAGTGAGAGAGCATCAGCTTTCTCCCTGGCCAGAGATGTCAGTCTGCTCTGCAGCTCCTTCACCTGCAGCAGACACCACCACTGATAAGCACTTATCTACTGGTAAATAGATACATGTGAGTGCGTTTACCTGCACACAATAATCCGATAATGCGTTTACATGCAGCCAATAATCCGATAATGCGTTTACATGCACTTAAGTAAGTAGCCTCAATGTCTGTGAGTGTGGACATTGAGATTGGGTTATGCACTGAATAAGACGGAAGAGTCAGCAAAAAGCTGGGTGTGTTTATAGGATTTCTCATAATCTGATAATAGCCTTTATCCGATAAAGCATATTGGACTATGCTGTTTACATGACCACTTGAATAATCTGGCAACTCCATAAAGCAGATAATGATCCGTTTATTTGTGTGAATGTACAGTAAATGCACTTATCTAACATAATGTTTAATTTTTTGGCCTTGCACCTTTGCATGCAGAGAGGTTAGTCAAGAGTGAATCTTTGAATCTCAGATGTGATGATATGCCTGTAATTGACTGAATATATACTGTACCAGGAATCCAAAGGGAATCCTAACTAAGAGATATTAGACTTTTAGACGTTCTTATACAAGTGTCCCTAGAGTATTAAAATCCACCCAGATCTATAAGCAGAATGGGATTCGATACAACAGGAAAAGATGTGCTGAAATGCCAGTCTTGTTTTTATGTACAGTATATACCTGAGTTGTGAGGTTGTTGTTTTCCTTCCTGGTTTCTTCCATCTGATTGGCTACATCTGCCATCCTCATCACCTCATTAGCTGCTTGAGCTGCCCTCCTCTCCGCCTCCTCCCTCCTGGCTTCCAACTGGTACAAATCATTGTTCAACCTTTTGCTCTGCACGCACGTGCACGTGCACCACGCACGCACACGCGCATGCGCGCGCGCACGCACACACACACACACACACACACACACACACACACACACACACACACACACACACAGAGTGATTCATTGCTTACATTGTTGGTAATAATATTTACTGCATATACTGAATGCTCTTGCACTGGACTGTAAAATTGTGAATCTGTAAATTGAAAGCATTTGTTAATGTCAAGATGAAGTTGTGTCTTTGATCTTTCAAAAAGTTTTGCAGCAAAGATACAAATATATATATATATATACAAAGAAAGATATGATTAAAAAAGGTATCCATATCCTCATATTTGCTACTGCAGTGACTCCAGTCACTCCCAGGGACTGCTAAAGTTCCTCTTATAACCAACTTCACTGTGTGGATGAAGAAACGGTAAGGTGTGTAAACCCACCTCTAAATGGGTCTTGTCCTGTTCCTCTTGTGACTTCTTAAGTTCTGCTACCAAAGCCTCAATCTCCCTCATCAGATCGCTTTGCTCCAGTTTTCCATCCAAACCCTTCTGTGTAAGCACAACCGGACACACAGTAATCACATAACATATCTTGACGAGGGATAATGCTGAAATCATATTTCGAGTGATATAACAATACACAAATAAAATGCATAAAACCACTCTACCTGTGTGAAGTTTGCTTTGAAGGTATTGGTCGGATTTCTTTGCACAGCCCATTCTCCTGTCCCAAGTGCCTCTGTGTTCTTCTGACTGGAGAGTTGCTGCTTCTCACTCCTTTCTTCTGTCTGTGATTGGTTGTGGAGAGTGCCGGCTGCGGCCAGTAGGCTGTCTCTCTCATCTTTTAGGCCCTGAAGTAACAGGATGATCTCCTTTTCTTCCTGTTTCAAAGCAGTGATTGAATGTTGAATTCTCTCTTTGTCTTCTTTCAAACTGTGAACTGATTGCAACAAGTGGTCTCCTTCTTTAGTATCGTAAGAGGATTGCTCTTGGTCTTTCCGTTCTTGCAGACACTCCAGGGATTCTGTTAGTTCATCTCTCTCCTGTTTCAAATCGAACACTGCCTGGCTTAACTGCTCCCTGTCCTCCTGTAAACTTTGTAGCGAGTGCGTGATTCGGTGTCTCTCGTCTTTTTCACTCAAGAGAGATGCTAACAGTTTTTCTCTTTCGTCTTCAAGCCCAGACACCGACTTGGTTAGCTGCTCTTTCTCCTCTCTCAGTCCACTCATGGACCTTGCAAACTGGTCTCTCTCATCTTTCAGCCCACAGACTGTCCTAGTTAGCTGCTCTCTCTCTTGTTTGAGACCAGCCAGAGATTGAGTGACACGGTCTCTCTCCTCCTTCAGTCCCCAAACTGTCCGAGTCAGCTGCTGTTTCTCTTCTGTCTGAGTTTGGACTGACATAGCCACCTCTCTCTGTTCCTCTCTCAGAGAACTTACAGAGCCGCTCAGTTCTGCTTGTTCTTCTTTGAGGGTCTGGACCGACTTCGTCAGCTGATCGACTTGATCAGTCAATGAACGAACATGTGGCTTTCCTTGTAGGATGTTGCATAGTGAATCATCATCTCGAGAGCCATGTGCTGAAGTTGTGGTCAAATGGCCTGCTTGTTGAGTGGATACTGTCTGTGGTTCTTCATCACTTTGTAGTAGACTGTCCACCAAACTGTCCACACATCCTTCTAGATCATTGTGTTGAACACTCCCTGTACCCGATACTGCAGCTATAGTTTCACTCTTCAACTGATGATGACCCTGTGATTCTTCAATACTCTGTCCGCTCTCCACTAACTTCTGCTGCAGCTCCATGATAGTATTGAGGTCATCCTCAGTCTTCATGGTGAGCTCTGTGACCAGACATCCTTGCTCCTGGTTCTCCTGCTCCAGCCTGTCTCCGTCTGCCTCTAGCCTGGAGACATGCTCCCTCAGCTGGGCTATTTCTATGACGCTCTCCCCTGCCTGGTGCTCAATGTGGGCCAGCAGCTCCTGGATGCGTTCTGCCAAGGCCCGGTTCTCCTGGTTCAGGGCCTGGGCCAGATCGTCCTGGGCGAGGGTGAGGATGGCGTCTTCCCGTGAGGGAGTGGATTGGTCAGCTCTATCACAGGTGGATGTGTTTTGCATTGGCACACTGTTAACCTGAGTATACAGAGACGTAGGATTTGATCAGTGATACATTAGAAGGTGTGTTGCTGGAACTGTACAGTACTTTTTCAGCTGTGCATAATTCTTGTACACTGCGTTATAGAGCTGAAACGAGTAATTGATTAGTTGTCAACTATTAAATCAATGCCCAACTATTTTGATAATTGATTAATCAGTTTGAGTTAAAAAATGATTCTTAAATGTGAATAGTTTCTGGTTTCTTGACTCCTCTATGACAGTAAATAGAATATCTTTGGGTTGTGGACAAAACAAGACATTTGAGGACGTCATATTGGGCTTTGGGAAACAATGATTGACATTTTTCACCATTTTATAGATAAAACAACTAATTGATTAATCGAGAAAATAATCAACAGATTAATCAACAATGAAAATATTTGTTATTTGCAGCACTACTGTGTTACATTCTGTGCCCTGGTGACTACTGTAGCTCATGCAAAAACACACCTGGGAATCGTGCAATGCCTGTGACATACCTGTTGTCTTGAAGACCCCTGCCCTGCCTCTTGTTCCTCTGACAGTTTCCTGAGTTGTAATTTCAGTCGGGCGTTCTCCTCAGCCAGCCTCTGCAGATGCTCCTGTGTGTGCCGCAGGGTGGCCTCCAGGTGCTCACGTTGCTGTTGGAGGGCCTCGAGATCTTCTCCCAACCCCAGGCTCCTGTAAGCTTCCCGCAGGGCATCAGATTCCTCGCTGGGGCTTTCGTCCAGGTTTAGGGCCCCTCTGGAGCCCCAGGTCCCCATGCTAAACTCCCCCACCTCCACCGTCTCTGTAGCCAAGGAAAGGGACCCGAGGCTGGGGTTGCGTTTGAAGCCAAGGTGGGCCGAGAGGTTCAGAAGGTCTGGTTTGGGTAAAGGTAGAGTGTCTTTGGCAGATGAGGAGTGGTCCTCTGTGCTGTTCTGTGCGCTCTCTACTGGGCCCCGGTGGTGAACAGTTGGAACTCCAGCTGAATGTGATTGGCCTGTTGGTTCATCCTGGGTCAGTTGGACCTACACACAGAATGCCATTTTAAGTTGGATAGAAGTTGAGGATGACTGGAAGCGAATATGAAAATTATAAAAGCAAGCTTACATATCTCTGTCTGACTGTCTCTGTCTCTACAGACAGAAATGTAATGCTCGCTCTCTCTTTCTTTCTCTCTCTCTCTCACACACACACACACACACACACACACACACACACACACACACACACACACACACTCTAATTAAGAACACTAATGAGGTCTTCTTATGCTTAGATCATTAACTTGCCATTTAGCTGTACTTTGGTCCCACAGAAACCCAGTAATATTGTCCCATTTATAACAATTTATTCACAATTACTTGTAATCTCCAATCACAGCTCAGTCAGCTGTTGCGATTATTACAGTATATTCACCCTTAGTCATCCTTGTATAGGCATTTGCAATGAGGAGATTATGTAATGCTGTCAATCCTAGCAACAGAGTTCTATTTTGTTTGTCTAAAGTGTGCATTGTTGGAACAGTCCAATCATTGGTTACATTGTGTCAGAAAAGATTGATCAATCACAGAAAAGTAACTTAATCCATGTAAAACAGTCATTTGACACAGATCAGCCAAATAGTTGATCCCATTTGTGTATCAAATATTTAGAACAGTAATGCTCATTTCTGACTCTTCAAAAATATGTAGTGAAGAAATTCTAGTCTTACGCACCTTTCCAGAGCTGCCTGTGCTATTTGAGAGGGTGATGAAAGGCACAGAACCAGGAGCCAGACTGGGACTGGAGGAGCTGGTCCTGGGACTGGGGCATGTGGGCTCTGGGACTGTGGACGAGTGACTGGGGGTTTGGTTGGCTGCTTCCCTGAGGCTCTGCTGGAGTCTCACCTCCTCTCTCAGCTCTTCAGCCTCCTCCATCAGGGAGCTCTCGGACAGCTTCAGCCGCTGGACCTCCGCCTTCATCTCCTCCACCTGGCAGCCCAGGAAGTGTCTGCTCTCCTGGGCTTCCTGGAGCTGCTCTGTCAGCCCCCTCTGCTCTGCCACACCCTGTTCCTCTCTCTCCAGCAGGACCCGGAGGTCCTCCTGCAGGCTCAGGATAAAACCCTGCAGCCTGGCCTCATTGGAACTCGTCTCTTTCTCTCTTCCTCCCTCAGTCTCTTCTTCTGCTGCTGCTCCCTCATCCCCCTCTCTCCCTCCTCCCCTCTGACACTCCAGCCTCCGCTGCCATTGCCTCTTCTTCTCCCCTTCCTCTTCTCCTTCCCCCTCTCCTCTCAGGGGAGGTAGTCTCTCTCGTTCCTCCCGGGGCGGTACAGAGCCTGCAGTGATGCTGACAGCAGCGATGGTTGCCATGTTAGTGGCGGCGGACACCGTCATGTCCAGCAGCTGTTTCTCTAAGGAGTGGACCCGGGTCTGTAGGCTCTGCTCCTTGTCCCGGGCCAGGCTGAGCTTGTGTTGGAGCTGGGCTTTGAAGTTCTGGAAATACTGGGACTGCCGACCCATCTCCTCCTCTTTGGCCTTCAGCTGGTTCTGAAGGCGCTGCAGTCGCCCCCTCCACACCCGCTCCCCTTGCTCCTTATCCTGAGTCTTTGTAGGAGGGGAGAGGGAGAGGGGAAGGGAGAAAGGTAGGGAGAGAACATGTGAGAGAGAGACAGAGACAGAGAGAGAGAGAGAGAGAGAGAGAGAGAGAGACCATAATAGAGTAAAGCAGCTGCTACACTCCTGAGTTATTGCAATCACAGAACAGTTGCTGGAAACCTGCTAAACACATTGTAGTTACTGAAAAGTCTACAATTAAAAAGTGTATCCAATATTGGCGTTACTCAAAAAGATAACATGGCATGTTCAATTTCTGCTTTCTCATTTTCACCTGATCACTTCATGTGATTCTGTGCTGTTAAAGGCCCAGATTTAGGCTATGGGAAATATACATTGGCACAACCTGTCTAGATCAGATGTCAGTCTCTCTGTAAACCCTTCGCTCAACTAGAGACAAACAATCTCCCCGCTTTCATTCTATTTTATCGTTTTTATTTTAATTTGTGATTAGAGTAAAAAAGATGCATTGCAGAGCCAATCCAAAGTATTTAAGGGAGGCAGGAAGGGACCCAGAACTGGGGGTAACCCGCCATTCAAAACAATGGGCGCGGACGTGAATTTTGTAAATAAACAAGACACATACGTGGTCTGAGCTTCGGTTTTTAGCCCGGACATTACAAAAGACCCCACTGATTCATAACAGGTCCAAAGTCATGTTATAGCAGTCAGGCACACTTGACAGTGACAAGCAAGACAACAGTAAAACGGACAGGTTTTTGTATTGAGTTTGGCGTCAGTGGGCGTAACCCATAAGAGAGCGAGCCTCGTACCCGCTTTGTGTAGCAACAACACCAGAAGTCTAGCTTGTCCTTAAGAATCATGAGACGACAACCTCTCAACCTGGAACACCCTCAGAGACCCACACATTCCTAATAGTCTTCATACTTGATGGTTTATGCAGCCATGCCTGTGCATGTATCCCTAAGACATCCAGAGTACTCACCATGGTCCTGACCTCCTGCCGGAGCATGTGGAGTCTCTGGTCCAGTCTCTGGGAGTGTTGCATGCTATTGCTGGGCCAGTGGAGGTGGCTGAGCTGGAGCTGCAGACCGCTCTCTGACCTCTCTAACTCTCTGATCCTGCCACCGCAGCACAACACAGACAAGCTCGCGTTACATTAGCTTAATGTTAGCATTGAACATAGCAGCATCACACAAATATTAGCATTTAGCCAAAAGGTTTGATTACTTCCTCAGTTCTTTGATTCAGTTTTACCTATCACTCTGAGAAAAGATGAAATCAAGCAAAGAGAATCCACAATAGTAATTCCAGGGTCGATGTGAGCAGCAGTGTTCTCGTGTAAGTGTGTAGGGCACTCAGGTGTGTGTGATACGTGATATCGCCTTGGCCATATGGGAGCATGTAGTAGTGGGTGTGTGCATGTGTCACTGGATCCCCTCTGCCCCAGTCTCTCACCTGTTCCTCAGGTGGCTGTCGGGCTGGTTGGTCAAGCTGGCATTCTGCTCTAGGACCTTTACTCTGTCACACAGAACCCGCAAGTCCGAGTCCGGGTCGGTACGCGGTGAGTCTGTTACCATGGCTACGGGACCGCTTCCGGTCGCCGCCCCGTCCAACGAACTCACGTGATCCGCCATTGGTTAAGCCCGGGTCTCGGCTGTAGCGTGTGCCGACTAGATGAGGTCCACCTGCAGCAGGGGAACCCATGATGTCAAGCTTCAGTACAGGGAGGACGAAGGAAAACGATTACACTCGCATGTCTTCCCTTCTCTGTCCCTTACCGTTTACATGGTCATTGTACAAATACATAGATATTGAAAAAGACACACACAGTCACGCACACACATGCAAATACGTTGATCTATTATTCACAATGTCAACAGCTTGATAGCAAGCTGCCGACCACAGGTATCTCTCAAGTTACCCCCCTCCTCACCCTGCCCCCACCCACACACACACATTCCACAAATCCCTCCATCCTGAAAACTTCAGCTCCAGCATTTATGCTATTTAAGTAACTTTGGTTACTGCATAACTAGCATTGCAGCCAATGAACAACCAGTTCACATTAGTATGACCAGACAATGATACATCTGTTGTGATTTGTATTCTTGTATTTGAACTTGAAATTGTTGAGTAATAAACAAATTGTCGTAGCAATAGATTTATGGAGGAGTACATTCTGAGCCGATAAGTAGCAGCATTACATTACATTACATTACATACATAGCATGAGTAGTAACCTGATTTTTCTGCTCCATAGACCGTAGTCTCGTCTTCTCAATGCCCAGGCCAGCTGCGAGTGAGTTCACTTTTTCTTCTGTGAACTTAGTTGTACTGTTGTTGTCATGGAAACGCCATGGACGCTGGACTTTGGCCAGGCAGACCCATATCCAGGCGAGCACTCCAGCAGCTCGGTCACCCCGTTCACTCCTCCCCATCTCTCCACCCTCTCCTTTCACTCCTCTGTGTTCCCTTCTTCTTCTTCTCCTCCTTCCATCTCTCCATCTGTGATTCCTCCATCATTGTCTGGCTTGGCATTCCTTCAACTGAGGCCGTCTCTCTTTAGTCATTCCTCTGATTCAGAGTTTTCTCTCAGTAAGTCCATGCATTTGGTAACTCACACAGGAGTTAGGGTTCATGTTCCAGGTCCAAGAGTAGAGAGAGTAGATATCATTTATAAATAAAAACACGCTTTTTTTCTCATATGTATCTGGATATTTGTTACATTTTCAAATACGCTTGCATTCCGTTAGGGTCTTCCACAAAAAGTGCATGTTTATCAAAAAGGCCATAAGGTTTTGTGAACTGTCTACAAATGCATAAAAAAACAAATAGGTTGTGTTTTGTCCTCACTCGCCTCCTGAGCGCCTTAGCACCTGAGGGAAAAGGAAAACGTATTTATCGCCCTGCCTCATCATCATCATCATCATCATCATCGTCTTCATCATCGTCATCATCACTGCACTAAGTAATGGCAAGATAGAGCAGATATATGTGATGCTATTGATGCAGTGAAAACAGATGTTACCTGATGTCGGTCCGTGTCATTTTCATTAAGGCCAAAGAATAAATGCTAAAGAGAAAAACAAAAAGAGGAACAAAAACTAAAGAAAACAGGGGGGTTTTGTCAACAAGGGCAAAAGAGAGGAAAAAGAAAAAGAGTGTCAATAAGTTGATCTTATAACACAAAAGCACAGGGCATCAGCAGATACATACATTCTCTCTCTCTCTCTCTCTCTCTCTCTCTCTCTCTCTCTCTCTCTCTCTCTCTCTCTCTCTCTCTCTCTCTCTCTCTCTCTCTCTCTCTCTCTCTCTCTCTCTCTCTCTCTCTCTCTCTCTCTCTCTCTCTCTCTCTCTCTCTCTCATCCCTCTAGCCAGCCATGACCAGACCACATTCTCAGAAAGAAACAGGTAAAGACACAATGTGTACCTTTTCCTCTATTTCCTTTATTTGTCTCTTTTGCATGTCAAGCCTGCCCTCCAACTCTCTAATCCTCTGTAAGGCAAACGAGACAGGAACGTTTAGACGATCAAATGTGTGAAAGCAGGAGTATGTATACAGTGCTCATATACAGGATGGAATGTGCAACTTCCTTCTCTATTTAACAGCTTTAAAACCATTTGGCCAAATCTCATATAAACCTCCCTATTTGTCAAAAGGGACCTGGTTATTAAACAGTTAATAACAGCTACTTCCGTAATGTACTCCCAAATCCTGCTTCCTTCCCATCATGCTCTCTGTCTCCATGGCAGCTGTTGCTCAGCGTCAAGTAAGAATGAGTTGCCATGGCAACTGGAGCACAGGACAATGAACAGAGGAGGTGACTCCATCTTTGAGCTGGTAAACCTGAGCAGCTGGTTGGCTGAATCTGGGCTAACACGTTGGCTTACAAAGCCCTGAGCGCTCCAAATTGTTTGGAAACAGAAAATGTGTCTCGTTAAGGTTCCTTTCAGTGTAGAAAAAAGGGACTCACAGCTTTGGCAAACGCACCAGGACAGGCATGAAAGTGTGAAGCTAAAATAGAAGCCTTTGCATTTTAATGAATCTCTTCCTAATGAGTCGTATTGAATCTTTGGCAGTGTTGCAAAACAGCTATTTATCCACACCGATGCTGAGTGCTTCCCCTGAACGCAGCTCATTCATAAGAAAAACCACAAAGCAGCTTAGGTCCTAATCACTAGACCACAGAGTCAGCCAAGGGAGCGGGGAAGTGTGTAAATAAAGACCAACTGAGGGGAATATTAGGTACGAGTTTTACAGGACGTTGAAGTGAGAGGAGATGCTGAATGTTGGAGAGATATTCCTTAGATAGTCCCTAGATCTCTGTGCTACACTGCAGGCAAGTACACAATATACTGAGTTTCTCTAAATGCATCTTTGATTCGTTAGTATTATTTCATGTGTAGTAGATTAATAATGCATTGTCAATGTCTTGTGGTTAGAGGTTAGGAGGAGTACAGTGTTAGTTATACGTATATATGAGAGATTCAAATGAATATAATGGTTGTTGATGTAGTTGATGCATATACTGTTCAAGCCATGGGTACAAGACTACTGTGAGGTGCTGAGGAGTGGAGGGATACTCGGACCATGACACACACACGCACATGTGCGCGCATGCACACTCACACACACGCACACACACACATGCTCTCTCTCTCTCACACACACACACACACACACACACACACACACACACACACACACACTCTCTCTCTCACTCTTCCATTGACACATATGCACTTGCCCCAAACAGCTAGAGGTAGGACAGAGAGGGATACTGCATCTTTTTCTTAGCACCAGAGGTTTGTTGGGGTCAGAGGTCAGACGGATTGAGAACGGTAGGACTCTGTAGGTCACCTGACTGGGTTTGTTCTAAGGCAAGCCTTACCTGGTGGGCCTGCTGTAGGAGCTCCATGCGCTCCTGTAAGATCTGACTGTCATACTGTCGGCTCTGCCGGAGAATCTGCCGGCGCAGATTGTCCACGGCAGGCCTCAGCTCCTCCCTCTGCCTGTCTGTCAGCGACTCGCCCTGCACCACCGCCTCCCGGCCACACGGTGACTCCACCTGCTGCAGAGCGTTATACAGCGTGGCCTCCAGCTCCTCGATCCTCTGCACAGCCAGCACACACACACACGTACACAAGCACACACACGGAGACGTGCACATGCGCATGCATATAAATGCAGGCATGCACAAGTACACACGAGGATGCACGCACACCAACAGACACACATATGCACATATGCACACACACACACACACACACACACACACACACACACACACACACACACACACACACACACACACACACACACACACACACACACACACACACACACACACACACACACACACCACTGTGACCACGGCAGATATGGAGAACACTGTTCCCACTTTATCTTAGGGGTTATTTGGGCTAGGCACTTACATGGTAACTATTAATATTAACACTGACACTGTTTTGATTCATTCCCCTACCATGTATTCCTGTGTGTCTAACTGTTCCAATGCAGTTACCATGTAAACACTAAGCTTTAACCAACACAATATAAAGTGGGACCACAAACACAAATCAACACAGAAACAACTCACCAAATCAAATGGTTAAAATCATATGGAGTGATAGAAGTGTTTAGTTCTGCTATATGCATACAGCCTGAGTCAGTGTAAAGTAAGACGAGAGGGGAGGGAAGTTAATTCATAAGATCGTTCAGTAATCTGATATCAAAACCCTATCAAAGTGGCTGGCTGGAATTATTCTATTCAGTCCACTTGGATACAGCTATATAGGATGACCATAAATACATGATATCTTAATTATTCTCTCCAGTTTGCCGTTCTTTGAGAAGAGTTAGGCCAGTGAATGAGCAACCAAATACCTCAGCCAATTCAATGTCTTGTATTGTTCAGAGCATTTAGACGTCACTAGTAAAAGATGCAGTATCCCGACACAATATGACAAATTTGACCTTCATGGCGCACATTGGATTCATGATGTTTAATGGGGTCCCAAATGTTTATGTTTCATGCTTGAATGACAACGTTCCACCTGTGCATTCCTCGATCACTCTATCATCAACCATTCGGCTTTGTACGTAACCGTGATTAATGTTGTTATTAACAAAAATTGTTTAAAAGATTGTGTTTTGGCTATAAGAGAGGTGTTACAGCCAGGTGTAACCCATCTGTACCATACTGCTCCAGGCTCCGTACCATGTAGGCCTGGTCCAAGGCCTGTTTCCTATAGTCCAGCTCCTCCTCCAGGAAGCCCTTCTGCTTACTGAACATCTTCTGCAACAAGATGTGGCATTATATATAACCCAGGACATGGCATCACAAGAGGAAAGTAGACTGTATATAGAGTGAGGAATACAGGGTGGGCTAAATTTAGCAGGCTGTGTGGACTTTTAAGTACAGCTAAGTGGAGCAGAGGGAAACAAGCATAAATAGCTTGCTTTGTGTGTATAACAGTTATAAGTCTATGGAGGCTGTGGGAATAAATCAAAGTCAAGGACACTCAATTTGGGTGACAAACTGTGCCTGAACACTTGATGTATTCTGAGACAAAATCTGCTTTTCACCTTGTCCTTTTCTAGGTCAATCATCTTCTGGGTGAGGGCGGCCTCCGTATTGTCTATCTGCTTCAACCACTGGAGAGGGACAGTGGGGAGAGAGGAGGAGAGGTGCTGGATTAGCGTTTTGTGCGTTAGTTAGATTTTCCAGATTTATAAACAAAAGTATTTGCATATACATTCATTGAGCACTTTATTAGGAACACCTTACTAATACTGGGTAGGTATCTGCTTTCAGCTCGATGTCAACCGGCTACCAAAGTGATACCTGCCTCAAGGGTGGACGCGCCGTGCATTCTGAGATGCTTTTCTGCTCACCACAGTTGTAAAGAGGTGATCGGAGTTACAGACGCCTTTCTGTCAGCTCCAACCAGTCTGGTTCTCCTCTGACCTCTCTCATCAACAAGGCGTCTCTGTCCACAGAACTGCTGCTCACTGAATGTTATGTGGTTGTTTTTTTCCCATAACATTCAGTATAACCTCTAGTCTGTTGTGCATGAAAATCCCAGGAGATCAGCCGTTTCATAAATACTCAAAACAGCCCGTCTGGCACCAACAGCCATGCCACGGTCAAAGTCACTCAGACCACATTTTTCCCCAGTCTGATGCGTGATGCTGACCTGTATCTGCAGGATCGTATGCATCTTGCACTGCTGCCACAAGGATGTCTGATGTATACAAGTGTTCCTAATAAAGTCCTTGTGAGTGTATCTTTGTTCTGAGGACATTGGATCAACAGAAATTAACCAAATGCACCAGCTGCAGTGGGAGCCAGCAGTGCTATGGCAACATTTGTCCACAGGGTGTCGGCAGAGATGCAGCAGCCAGGTGACGACAGATGGATTTCCAATTACCTTTTCACATAGAGAAAGCACCGTCCCGGCCTGGATCACCGCTACCTGCTCCTCATTACGTAGATTCTACAGAAAACCCCATACGCAGGTAGCGTTAATACAGAGGATGACGCTCTGATGGGGGCTATTAAAGGCAATGGCGCTCATAGTAATCCAGTGTTTGAACTCACCCCGTTATCTCCCAGGATATCCAGTTTCTTCATCAGCTCAGGAATGATTACATCCTGCAAAGAGTTCAAAACCAGATATATCAGGTTGAGTGTGTGTAGGAGAATCTTAATGTAGAAGAAATTTAGTGTGTGTGTGTGTGTGTGTGTGTGTGTGTGACCTTAACCCCCTCCTGGTGACAGTAGATCTGCAGGGCGCTGCTGCTGTTCTCGGGGAAGGCAGACATGTGGAGACTGAGGGCGGGAGATCTGCGCTCCCTCTCCTACAGGGAGGATACACCATGTTACTATTCTCTCTCACACACACACATCTAAAATGCATCAACCAAACTAACAAGGTTTTCTACCTGCTATTAAATAAACATAATAGTGGAGCATACCAACAGTGGTGGAGAGACTGATTGTGATCCACATATACGGATTGTGAGTAACAGTATATGCGGATTTCAAAGTGTGTAAATGAGGGATGACGTGTACTTACATGGTATTGAAAGCATCAGGATCTGTCAAAATGAGGGAGGGGGGAAACCCATAGGTTTAAATGGGAGGAAGAAACCAAAGCAATAGGGAAGGGGGTGAAAACATGCTGAAACTCAAGACAGAGAATGCGTGATTTCACAAGGATGGCATTCTCTATGGATGATGTTCTCTCTGTATTATTCAGATAGAACAGCAACAAACATGTGATGCAATATTAACTCATATGAGTGATGTCCTACTATTCGGTCAGGGTGCCTAGTTTCATTAAACATATGGTACTGTATATAAAATGATATGGATAAAGCTTCAGGAAAAGATACTGAAGAGATAAATGACAATCCTTGTAGGTCTCAAGACCCCAGGCCCCTAGAGGATTGTTATTGGAGTATATGATTATATTATGGTTCACTGTTGACCTGCATGGTGCATGGAAACAAAACGTATGGCATGCATGCAAACATGAGAGACAAAATGAACAAAGATGGGGTTGCATGGTGAACTTAAATACATTTTTATTCCATTAAAAATTATATTCATCACAACACAACATTTTTGTACATTTTTCAGTAAAAAAATATTCCAGTTTGGTGAGAGTCGCCATGCAAAACAAGGAGACGCGGGTATAACTCAAGAGGCGTGTGTAGTCTGTGCCCATGTCTGTCTGTCTGTCTGTGGGGTCAGTCACTGTATGTAGGTCTTGCGTCTGGAGGTGAGGCTGTTGGTTTCGCCACCTGGTGACAGTTTGATGGTGGTACACTCTCTTACTTCCAGCTCCAGCACCCTGAACTCCAGCAGCTCATTCTGGTCCCGCGCGTCCTGGACCTCCGCGTGCAGTCGCGACTCAGCCTGCTGCAACACACACATCTACACACACACACACACACACACACACACACACCCATGAGGCTCAGCAGAACATCCTGACTAGGCATAATGAATGATGTACAGAGAGAGCAAGCTAAAAAATAATAATTGCACGGAATTGCCTGATAACATGTAATTAGAGGTCATTCTGACACAAATTAGATGGTTTGTGGGTTTTGCAACAAGTGAAATATTCTGAATAATGACTGTAATTGTAGAGTATTTCAGTGTTTTTCAGTTAGCTAAACATAATGCCAAATCTCCATAGTAGCCTTGAATCTGCGGTCATTTTGCTAGCCTTCTATCCACGAACAGGGTCATATATCAATGAAGGGATAACACTATAAGTGTACAGGGGGGTATACGAGATCTCAATGTCAATGCTCCAGTGGTACGCAACCTTGCCCTACTCAGGAGCCACATTGGTGGAGAAAATCTTTATTCTTATTTGTTTATTTATTTATTCATTTCAAGTAGGACTTAAAAGAGCCACAACTACCCATAAAGCAGCGCATGTGGCTCTAGAGCCTCGGGTTGAGTATCACCGCCCCAGACAAAGTGATGTGCTGATGATACAGTATTGAGAATGGCCAAATGCCATTTACCTTCTCGTGAAGTTCTTGGTTGGTCCTGAGAAAGTACTGCTTCTCCTCTACCCATTTGGAGTCCTGCCATCACAACCAAACACAACATCATCAAGAAACACACTGAGAGGTGCACATCAAACAACGAGAAGAAGAACCAAGACAAAGGATCCCCCAACAACATGAGTTCAACTGTCAGCAACACCACCAATCAGCCCAGAGCCTACCGCCCAGATCACAACAGTGGCCATCTACCGCTATGCTACATGATGACACGTGCAAACCCAGACACAAACAGGCAGGGACAGAAATGGCAGTAACAGAAGTTTATTGATTCAGAGAAATAAAGTCCACTCCCAAGATGACAGAGCAGAAAAAGCTGCGTTCACAGTCATCACAGGTGTTCACAACAGCAGCAGAACAGAAGGCACTGAGGTGAATCACAGAGGTGCAAGAGAACAGTGCTGCATCAAGCCACAGTGGAACAGGCAACAGGCAGTGAACATGCAGTGACAAAAAACTGAGGAGAATGTAAAAGTAAGCAGAGAGATATGAACTACAGAGTATAGTAATGTGTCCAATGTTTCATAATATTAAATTAAGGTAAGAACTAAAGTGGGCCATAGCAGCATCTCTTTCTATCAACTTAGCTTAACACAATAGCCAATGCCTGTAAAAGGTATTGCACATCACATCACTCAAGAAGTTTGGTTCTCAGTCAAAGGAATGATTTATGATGACTTTCCCAAGTTTGAAATGAACTAAAATCAACTTTAACTTGCATCTTCATATTTGCATCACGGCAGATATAATTGAATTAAAGTTCTTGCAAGTATCAATCTATTTATGATCGCTATGGATCAAAGTTGGTTCGGCCTCTTCTCCAAGGTCGACAGCACTGAAGGGCCCAGAAAGAAAAAGGAACCAACAACAGGGAAAGAGAGAGCGGGGGGGAAGGGGGAAGGGGGTGGAGGCGGAGCATGCGGGCGCAGCGCTGTGACATCACACAGGCGGGACCCGGTCGGCATAGGGCCAGGCCAGGAGCAGAGCGGCCAGACAGACAGGGAGGGCGGCCAATGAGAGCAGGAGCAGGGGCGTCTGTGTTACCTGCCCCCTCTCGGCCAGGGCTTTCTCCAGGTCGCCCATCTTGGCCTGGCAGCTGCTCAGCTCAGCCTGCAGCTGCTCGCGTGTCTGTGGGAGGCAAGTTCAGCCAATCAGGGACTAGTCGCATGGCAACATCGGGAGACATACTAATTATTATTGCATTGTATTCTAGATAAAACTATAAAGGCAAAAGATGAATCCTACTAGGACTGGGCAATATATCAATACTAAAAATATTGATTGCTTCACGCGCTCCTTTCTCGCGTGTGCATGCTCGGCCACTCAGCTGACAGGGCTCATTTCTACCGCGCCTCGTTGGTTTGCCCTCGAGGTCTCGGCCGCTTCGCGGGCTCGCAGACGCAGGTCGCACGCTGCACATGCTAGCCCTGTCGCAGATGCAGCTTCGGCCTCGCCCGCAGCTCAGAATGCGAAGCGCATGCCAGTTGAGCAATTGTGGGCCGCGCAAACCCTTGCCTTATTATAGTAGTGAGATTATATCAATATCCTGATATGAGACTAGATATCGCCTTAGATTTTGAATATCATAATACCATGATATGGCATAAGTGTCGTATTTTCCTGCTTTTAAAGGCTGCATTACAGTAAAGTGATGTGATTTTCAAAACTTACCAGTCTGTGCTAGCTGTTGTCTGCCTTTACTCACTTAATCATTATATCCACATAATTGAGTCTTGTTGTAATAAATGTGCTTGTGACATCTCACATGTGGCTTTGATTTTCAACTGAACATTTAGCCCACTTTGTAGAAAATACTGTAATATACCGTACTGTATATCGCCATTCAGCCTACAAATACAGAGATATGATTTTTGGTCCTTCCCAGCCCTAAATCCTACTACTACTCACTATATTTGGAAGTGATATTCATGCTTTGGTTAAGGCAAATGGTGCATGGGTCACAAGGAGGCATGACTTTGTTATTGCGGGTTGTGTCGTGTTACTTTGTGTCAGTGGAGAGGGTAAGAGTGATCATACAGACCCTGGCCTCCCTCTCAGCATCCAGAGATCCACCCGCCTGCTCCTGCAGGAGGGCGTAGGCCCGCTGGAGAGCCTGGTACTCCCTGGTCAGCTGACGGAAACGCAGCTCCGACTCCTCACGGGTAACAGTCTATGGTGACGAAAGAGAGGCGGGGTGAAACACACACACACCAAAACAAACACCAACTGCACTTCAGCTGCTTACTTTAATTTATTTGTAAGCCACACTATTTCAATGGTCCGTTTCTGTCAGTTACTGTTCATGGTTCCTTAAAAACGCTATGCAATATGCTGTAAGTACCAGGGTTTTTCGATATTGACAGAGGAATTTCTTACATCTTCCAGGTCTTCCTCTGGAGTGGCAGGGGTGCGGTCGGTGAGGTCAGTGTTATAGGAGGTCAGGGAGGAGGTCTCCGAGTCGGCCGACTCCTCGTCAAATCCAAAATATGTCTCCACAACATGCCTCTGCAGAGAGGAGGGGGGGGGGGGGGGAGCCATGCACAAGAAAATCACACCTGAGATTATGCACTTATGACTTAACAAACATAAGAACAACGTAAGAAAGACACAGCCTATACTCCTCCTACCACACAACATCCAGCCACTTCTTTCTTACTATTGTCGTCTTTCCGACCCCACACAGTCCAACACACAGTCCTTACCATCGTGTTTGTAAGTCATCTCCTGGCAACCAGAGAAGTATAGACAGACCAGAGCGCACAGGCAGAGAAAGGAAGAGAAGTAGAGGATGAGTTGGAGGTACTCCGTCATATTGGAACTAGACTAAAAACGCCCAGGCTGAACTATTAGGACCTTGCCAAAATACATCTATCACGCCCGGATCGATAGCGGCCGGTCTATACTGCGCACTGCAGGCCTCGAGACAATGACGAGCTCGGGAACATCCAATCTACTGCTTCAGCAAAATGAAAGAGTATCTTCTGCTCCGCGGCTCCCAGTTCATGCACTCAGTTTGTGCTTTCAATTCCCAACAAAAGCGACAGTCGTCCAGGTGCGAGTGCCCAACCTCACATCCACCTCGCCAAAGTCACAGACTGCTTCCAACAGGAGGAGATGTGGGAGATAATGTGACGTGCATCATCTACAAACGCCTCCTTTCCTAGCAACATCAGACTCTGCAACCTCCCCTGGTGTCCCAGCTTAATCACTGACACACACACACACACACACACACACACACACACACACACACACAGACACACACACAGACATACAGACACGCACGCGCGCGCGCCTATTTCAGCAATTACCTCATCTCTGAAAGAGCCTCTTCTAATTAGAGATCCTCTTTCCTCACTCACACACATCACATGGAACCACCAACACAAGCAGAAGAACTGCTGCACACAGCTTTCTAGTTAGTAGTTCCCTTTGGGATGAATGCATTGCACTTAGAGTAATACGAAATACAGTGAAATCATCATGGCAGAATAAAGCAATTTGTGGGTGTGTGTGTGTGTGTGTGTGTGTGTGTGTGTGTGTGTGTGTGTGTGTGTGTGTATGTGTGTGCGTGTGTGTGTGTGTGTGTGTGTGTGTGTGTGTGTGTGTGTGTGTGTGTGTGTGTGTGTGTGTGCGTGTGTGTTGACTCAGTATGGTGCTCTCAGCTGTCAATATTGTCTCCTGAGCCCAATTAGACACACACATGCAGACACACACACACACAATCCGAATCCCAACAACCCAGACAGCAGGGGGTGCTGGGAGGAAGGGACTCTCGGTGGGGCCCGCTAGGGCCCCGCCGAAAAAAATTTGACGTTTTTTTTTACATTTTTTTGCCATATTTAGAGGAATATCTCATTTTAAATTAACATTAGGATACTATTGTGATGTAATTATTCAGTATTTTCTCCTTTTCTCACTCATTCAGAGCAAAGAGGGAGATATATAGCATGATGATAATGCTCTATATCTCCCTATTTGCTCTGAATACACCAGTTAACATGACACAGACTTAACATGACAGAAATATTATCAGCAAACTTAATGACTAGACTAAGTATTCTGATCTGAATGGCATATATCAAGAAACATTGACTCCTCTCTTTGCTGTATAGTGGGAGGTGCATTTTTGAGTAGGCTATTAAAATAGCATGTCAAGTTCACATTTCTTTATTGCCAGATTAAACAATTCGTATTGGTTGTTGGTTGGTTCAACACAACATGTGCGTGCATGCGCGCTTCTTCTTCTTCTCTAGCCTACAAGCATGTAACTTCCTTGATTGTTATTGTTGATAATTCTATTTAAATAGGCTACATTTTCATTTCCCGAAACATTCTTAAACAAGAAAGGAACATAGTGCACTGCAAAATATTTTTAATTACATTTGTAAAAAAAAAAAAAAAAAATTTTTTTTTTTTTTTTTTTTTGGAAAAAATCTAGGGGGTGCTGCAGCACCTGCAGCACCCCTACTTCCCGCGGGCCTGAACCCAGAACGTGATGATCAGTCAACCACAGACAGGGTGGTTGCTCAGCGACTAACTAATACACACACACACACTTACACTTACTTTAGATAGTTTGAGAGGTTTCCTCTTGTTCTTTTTGCTGATCACTAATCGATCACGTTCCTGAGGAGACAACACAGCACATTAGCGTCTCAGACATCCTTGGCATGACCAGGGAAGGTGACGGTCTAAGGGCCTGTGTCCACCTAGCGTCTTTTCCTCAGGTCCAGCGTCTTTTTTCAGTTGTTTCCAATGGGGGGAGAGCGTATGCGAGCGCACATGGACGTCTATAGAAAGTGCGCTGCACACAGCGTCTATTTTCAGAGCGCTCTGGCGTTTTCGTGCGCCGGCTCCCAGCGCTCCCAGCTGAGAATAATTTAACTTTTCAGAAAGACGCTGATGTTGGGTGCTCCTTTTCTGGCAACTAATCATATGGAGAAACTATCACAACAGAGACAGAAAGGCTCAATTGTGGGAGAGATTGGATAGACACTTAATATTTCTGGTGAGTGTTGTGCTTACTGCTTTTAATAGCGTAGCCTACCTGTGTTGTTAGCTTGCTAGCTGTCAGCTATCAAGCTCCTACCGCACTGAACTAAACGTTGCTTCCTTGTTGTATATTGTGCGCTGGGATCAGCGCTCCCCAGCGCACTCCCAGCGTTTAATGTCGGAAAAAGACGCTAGGTGGACACAGGCCCTTAAGATACTACTTTGTGAGTTGCACTGTTTAGTAAAAAAAAAATAGCCATCATCAAAATAGTGAATGACATGTGGAAGTGTTAATGTTGTTCACTGCGTCTTCAAATGAAACAATAAAGATCTAAATAAATGAGCATGGACTATGGAAGATTCCAAATTCTACTGATTGCACAGTGAACAACATACTCAGAACGAGAGAGGGTGTGGGTGGAAGTGCTACATAATGAGAGAATTAGCAGCTACTGATTAGCATTTTGGGGATGAGAGGAGGTGAGGAGAATGGAGAGAGAGAGAGAGAGAGAGAGAGAGAGAGATATATGAAGGTGAGTGGGTGAGTGAGAGAAGGTCTGGAAAAATACAACAACCATGAATGACATAGGATTTCTGTTTAACACATCTATTAGTTGTGGTTTTACTTCAATATAGTATTCCGCATTGCATTAAGCCAAGTTACAGACCGTTTCTTTCCATGAACGCCCACTGATCCCCTCTGAAAATGTCATGGTCATGGTTCCCTTAATCTGCTTTTGATGTGGGGACGAGGTGGAGAGGAGCCACTTGGACTTAGGGACAATTACTTTTACAAGTCTTCATCCATGCCACCATTTGTTTTTAGGCGAGTCCTCTTTGACTTTCAAAACCAGTTTGAGCTCTCATGAAAGAAATCCTGATAGGTGATCGAGAAATAGAAACAGTGGAATTTTTCGAAGATTGGTCCAAGTACACTGTAACAAAACAAAACCATGCTAACGAGTCGTTGAGTGGAATCCTGACCTGCATGAGCTCGTCGATGATGCCACTTTGCTCGGTGACCTGCAGTTTGAGAAACTCCACTTCCTGCTCCTCGTGGGCGTGGCTTAGGTCCGTCAGTGAGCTGGGCCGCTTCAGCCCAGGCTGATGGGAGTGCTGTGACTGGGGCCGCGAGGAGGAAGCCCTCTCCTTCTGTGGGGGGGCAACAGAGATGACAGAGACCACATGATTGTATTTATGGTTGTATTTAATTATTGCTCATGCTGTTCCTCACATGGCCACTAGATGTCTTGCTTTCCCAGTGTTCATGTTCTCAACAAAAATCAAAAATTAAACCCAGTACAGCTGAACTTGTCTGAACTGCTCCATTAAAAAAAATCGACTCCTTTATTCTACTACAGTATTTAAACTTAAGTAAGGGTAAAACATGGCGGGTGTCTCTCACCATCTCGGCGTTCTCTCGGCTCAGGTTCTTGAGTTTCTCCTCCATGCGCTGCAGCGTCTGGAGGAGGTCGTCATTCTTCTTGGACAGCCGCTTGTTCTTCTCAAACAGGGGCTTCATCTGGCTCTCCGCCTCTCGCACCCGCTTCAACTGCACAGAGGAAGGAAAACGGAAGGGAAGAGGGGCAGATCGTAATCTTAAATCATTGTCTTCTAGTCACACGGGGTTTCTAGTTTTAGCCTCAATGGCAAGATCGAGGTTAGAGGGTTTCGAGAAGGAATGCAAGAATAACAATACAAGTTTGTGTATAAGTGTGCTTCCACACATGTGTATTTGTATCCATGTATAGGCGTGCGTGTTGCTCACTAGTTCGTTCCTCTCGTCGGCCAGCAGTGCGTTCCTGTCCTCCAGCTTCCTGATGAGCGAGTGGAGCTCTGCTATCTTCAGCTGGAACCTCCTCATGTCGCGCTCCTCTGCCTCCTGCACGGCGGGGGGGAGAGGGGAGGAGGAGGAGGAAGACCAAAACTGAGAAAGGGAGGACATGCAGGCGGGCGGGCGGTGGACAGGAGGAGAGGGAGGAGGTAATGAGAATGGAGGATGAGTTTGCATTTTGCAGTGTGACTGATCGCCTGCGTGTCAAAGTCATGTCCATGCCATGGGTGCATCTATGTACTGCACATGTCTGTCTCATTGGAAGTGTGCACACCTGCAGAGACATTGTTGGATGAATGTGAATGAGTTTTGTACGTATGCGTGTTATCATACGTGTGCACAGCATGATGTCTATCTGAAAAGCTATTGGGGTTAGTACTTAGACCCATGTATTGGTCCAGTTAGTATCGGCTTATTACTCAAATATTTTAATTACTTTGGGTTTTCCAAAAAATCTGATATATGCCAGCCTGTTATCCACCTCCAATATGATGGATGTTCGTCCCTGACTAAAGCTATCTCTTCCTAATAAATTGCTGAGGACTCATCCTGGGTAGGGTATCAGCTAGCAAAGTGACATCTGCCTGCAGTTTGGACGTGTTGTGAATTCTGAGATGCTTTTCTGCTCTCCACAGTTGTAAAGAGGTTATCTACTGTACCCTTTCTTGTCAGCTACAATCAGTCTGGTCAGTCTCCACTGACCTCTCTCATCATCAACAAGGTGTTTCTGTCCACAGAACTAAACCGCACTGGATGTTTTTCTTTTTCGCACCATTCTGTGTAAACTGAGACTGTTGTGCATGGAAATCCCAGGAGCAGTTTCAGAAATACTGAATCCAGCCCATCTGGTACCAACAATCACGCCACGGTCAAAGTCACTGAGATCACATTTTGAGTGTATATGCATGTACATCATGAGTATGTCTGTCTGTCTTTGCATGTGTGTGTGTGTGTCTGTGTGTGTGTGTGTGTGTGTGTGTGTGTGTGTGTGTGTGTGTGTGTGTGTACCTGGTTGTTGAGCAGGTCAGGCGTGTCCCCTAGCCCAGGCACCACCTCTCTCTTGGGGCTGCCGTGGTTGTATCTCTCGGCCTCTCGGACATGGCCCAGCTGCTCGTCCAGGGCGTCCTTCTGGAGCTGCAGCTTCTGTGCGTAGCCGGCCTGTGCCCCCAGCTCCCTCTCCAGGGCACACACCACCCGGTCCTTCCCCTTCAACTCATCCATCTGGAGACAGAATGATGGGGGGGGGGGGGGGGGAGTAAAAAGAAAATACGTGGTGAGATCCTATATATGCTATAGTCACAATATTACTAATTCAATTGGTTTCTTCTGTGATTATTTTTTTGGGGTGGGGGGTAGCTTGATCAATTTTTTTGTCAGACAAAAGTTTTACTCGATGTGTGACCAGTCAGAGTATAAATCAAACAAATTCTATTTCTGTGTGACTTATGTGCAAAAATGTGTGCTTGGTGTGAAACCGCTTTTACCTTTCATTACATTTGACTTCCATTCTTTCCCTCAGTTTACACCGTCAACCTAACAAGCTTTGTGCTCTATAGCTGAGGAACTTGCATACTTGCTTGCTTATTTACTGTATGTTGGTGACAGATATTGTTCTCCGGCTCTAATTAAGTCATGAAGCTTTCTTCTTGTTTGTGAGTTAACGCAACTTCCTCTAACTGTCCCCATTTCTACTTCCCCCGCCTGCTTTGGTTGTTCCTCTCCTGGTATTTCCTGCATTCCTGCATTCCTCTATCAATCAGCCAAGTTCTATACATACAGTATAACCTGTCAGCTTAAATCTATATAGAATTCCCCTTCCTCAAACAATCCCTTGATATTAATAATGCCTTTTATTGTGTCGTTACTGTACTGTATGTAATGTGGTTAACGCCGGGTAACTGCAGTAGGTATATAAATAGTGCTTTATCTTTGCAGATAAGCTGAAGCACACAGTGAGATAAAAGCCAGGCCAAGGCAGACAGTACAGCAATTAGTCTCCAACGTGCACACACACTATGTCAGTTAAATAAAGCCTGAGCTGGATCTCAGCTTCAGCAAGAAGGACAATATGGCCCAATCTCAAAGCAGCCCCTATCCACTGACGACCACTTCCCTACCAAGTGTCAGTCCAAATCAAGTGACACGACCACTTCCCTACCAAGTGTCACTAGTCCAAAGCAAGTGACACTGGCAGCTGCAGTGCGGAGGTGCCCTCAGATGAAGGGGGAGGGTAGAAAATTAAATGACAAACTATGAGACGCCCTCACCACTCTATCGGAAGGATTGCAGGATTGGAATCACCATGGCAACCATGGCCAACTGTGATTCACGTTTCATTCTCATCATGGTGCTTCACAGTAAAGTAAACCGGACAGTTTGTTTTGCATGCATAAAGACATTTATGAGTTTGCTACAAGTCAAGCAACCTTAAGGACAAAGTGATCTCCTCTTTTTTAGTTTTAAACTTCACCACACATTCTGTGATTTTGTTTGAGGCTGTAAAGTCAGTGTGAGGAAAACAAAGTGTGTGTGTGCATGATCAAAGATACTTGACACAGTAGATGTTTCCTCCAGTCTCCTGTTGCAGGTGCCCTTCCTGCTAGCTGATGTTTGAGTCTGCAGACTCACTATCAGAGGTCACTGTCTTTAACTGTGGCTGTACACTCTGGTCTCACCACTCGGCGGATGTCTCTCTCACAGTCCCGCTTGATGCGATGCACCTCATCCTGGTGCTGCTGGTAGGCTGTGCGTAGGTCGGCTGCTTTGGCCTTGTCTGCTTGCAGTGCGTTGGCCAGCGCCTCCTCAGCCTGTTTCCTGGCTGTCTTCTGCTCCTGGACCTGAGAAAGAACACACACACACACACGCACGCACACACACACACACACACACAACAAAGAGAGCCATGTGCACACAGATGTAAACATAAGTTGAATGCCATCAAACAATAGATGCCCTGTTTGTCTGAAAAGGCGACAGTGAAACAATAGCCTGGCAGCAAGTGCTTTCCCATAGCGCTTCCTGTTTTTTACCAAGGTTTTCACAGTCCCACATCAACAGTCCCACACACATGCTCATGCGTGTGTGTGTGTGTGTGTGTGTGTGTGTGTGTAACTTTGTTTACAGAAAGAAAACATGTGAAGCTTGTCATCCAAGAACCACATACTGTACGGTGCATTGAAAAAGTGTTCAACCCCGTCGACTTGTGTTGATGATGTTACAGCCCACCCACCTCCTGTTGTAGCTTTAGCCTCTCCCCATCGAAAGCCCTCCTGGCCTCCTCCCGGGCCTCTCCCAGCAGGGCGTTCTTCAGCTTGTCAGCCGCCCCGTCCCTCAGTGCGTTCACCAGCCCCTGGAGCCTCTGCACCTCTCCGTCGCGGATCTTGATGGCCCGGGCCAGCTCCACCTCGTGCTGCCTCGCCAGGCCCTCGCGGCCGGCCGCCAGCTCGCGCAGCTTCTCCTCGTGCAGTTTGGCCCGCAGGTCGGTGAGCGCCACGGCGTGCTTGTGCTGCTCCAGCTCCCGAGCCTGCCGCTGCTCCTGGAGCCGCTCGCGAAGCTTACACACCTGGCAGAGAGACGCAGAGGAGTGTCTATAGGGTTGGGCAATGGTATACATCCTCCTGTCAAGCAACCATTATCATATTATATATCACCGGTCCCCGATGTATTCATCCATTCACCCAGACAGTGTGTAGCACAGTGTTAAGGCTATCTTGTGTGCAGGCTTGAATAAATTTAAAATCAACTTGAGCAATTTTTTTGGCCCCATTTGAGTGTTTTATACACATTTAAATGACCACAGATCAAGGTAATTTAAATTAGCAAGAAATTGGCAGGGACATTTTCATTTGACAATTTCATCCAAATTGTCCAACCCTAATTAGCGCTGCCAACAGAGTTGGGCGGGGGGGTTATGTATTTGTTCCATTCCATCTGTCTGTGTGTCTGGCAGCGGGACATCTAAAAGATGTGCACAAAACTTTGTGGAAAGGTTGGACATGGGACAAGGAAGAACTGATTAATTTGTGATATCAATAATTGGCCAAAGGGGGATGTGATGGTGAGTGTGGCTCCTCACAAAAATGTATAACTTGTGAACAGATTTACATAACATCATTATCAAACTTTTGTGTGTTTATCAGCAAGTTCAGGTTTGTTGATTCATATAGCCCGAAATCACAAACATGTCTAAGGACTAAATGTGTTCAGCTAGAGCCAACTAAATCTAGATCTAACTAAATCTAACTAAACACATGCAATGAACAGAATTGAACAAACGTATGCACAGAGTCACTCTAATGCACACAAGGAAAAACTCCCAGAGAAAACCCTTAGTAGGCAAAATAATAATGGCAGGAACCTGGAGGGGGCCTCGGCCTCGGGCAGACAGAAGAAGAGTCAAACCCTCCATTATTGGCCAAATGAAGCAACATGGCGGCACTGGAGAGCTCTTTTCCAGTTGAGAGATAACCACCCTGACGGTTTTTCCAAAGCGTGGTCCAGCGGTAGAAGGGCAGCTCTAATTGCCATTGAACAGATATAGCTGATTGGCCACATGGAGTTGCAATAATGATCAAAAATGCTTAAAACAGGCTAGAACTCCTATTTCAAGTCCAGTCCAAATGTGTACATCATCCCCTGATGAGACACAAGTTGGTAACCAGGCATGGATGGAATTACTAACCTTTGGTGAAAATCCAACATGTGGAACTGGCACATCTTGACAATTGTATAGTGTTGGCGGAGGTATGTGCTCTAGTGATGAGTAATAAACTAGCTGTCAGTGTTAAATCAAGCTTTTTTGATATAATTATACCCCCTTCCTCTATCCGGACATCCGGACTAGTCGTGTCTATTAATAAAAAGACCCCAAGTGCATACATTTTTTAGCATAGTGGTAGTGGACCCAGTGGGAATTGAACCACTAACCCTGGCAGTGCTAGCAGTGCCATACATTAACAACCAGCAAGGGCAAACATTTCCCCAGGATTCAAAAACACAAGGAGCAACTTCTAAAGCAAAAACAACACTTCTCATTCAAGCTATTATTAATATCGTGATTATTACCATTGCTACCTGGGGGGACGTGCACATCGAGACATATTAGCTGTTCCTCTGTGAGCAATTTCTACTTCTCTACCAAAACTATCAGCCCCAATGTCCAGCCCCTCCTCTCTCCTCCTCCTCACCTTGCCCCGCTCCTGCTGGAGTTCTATCTGGACGTCCATGAGCTTGCTCCTCAGCTCCTCGTTGGTGGCCTGCACCGAGTCGGCCATCGCCTCCGATTTCTCCGGCTTCCTTCCCTTCTTAAGGGGCGGGGCCGACGGGGGTGTGGTCGATGACATAGCACTCTGGCCGCCCAGTCAGGACGGACATAGAGTGGCGTCGCTTTGGGGGAAACGGAGGAGAGAGTCAGACGCTGCTCTTCCTCCCTGCACGGCTGACCCCGCACATCATCATCATCATCATTGTTGTCGTCAAGTCTACATCATGGCTGGAGGGTGCTGAGAGTTCTATGAGGGAGGGAGAGAGGGAGAGAGAGGGAGAGAGACAGACAAACAGAGAACGGAAACAAGAAGGGAAAGGTTGGAAAAAGGGTGAGTCAGTGTTAAAAAGTAGGTTAGACCAAACGACACTCAGCATAACACTTCTGCACAATACTCAGGGCCAAAGCAACTTAGCCTGGGGAAAACAGACTATTTTTGGGACTAACATTCTACAATCTCCTCTGTCTGTCTCTCACACACAGATCCAGCTCCTCTGTCTGTCTCTCTCTCACAGACAGATCCAGCTCCTCTGTCTGTCTGTCTCTCTCTCACACACAGATCCAGCTCTGGCAGCTCACTGGTCATTCATCATAATCCTACTCCATTCCCTGGACTGTGCTTAGAGGCTCCACAGTGCATGACAATGTGTCTGTCCACAGGAGTTTGGGTCACTCTCCAGCCTCTCTCCATCTTCTCCTTCCACACATCTCTCTTTCTGTGGACTCATACATTCACCCTTTCCTAGTGATTCCCTACATCCCTCCACCCAGAGACCTCCTACCTACCTCTACTGTTCTGGACCTTCTGGAAGCACTGATCTAGCGCTGCTGGTCATAGCTGTCTCAGTTGCGATTACCACAGCAGAATCAAATGTAGCTAGTAATATTCACGTCACATTTTTGTATTGCGAAGTGAAATGTATTGAATTCCGATATATCGTCCCATCCAGTAATCGTGAAAGTCCTGAGCAATGGCTCTCTGTACTGTCAATGGCTCTCTACCAATGGAGTTCCAACAGTACAGTTTGAGTCCCAGAGAAGTCTCGAGAAAATGCTTTAAGCTCTTAGATACTCTCATTAATTAATTTCTGATCTGCTCATCCATCTCTGAGCCTTCTCTATTCCCTTCCTCTCCCTTCACAACCTGAGTGGATTTACATCTCTGAGATGGATTGATTTGGTCTGGCACGATGCACCAGGTACGTAAAGATGGCAGCCGCCTAAATTACTGTCATTCGATCCTCCTGCTGCATCCATCAGTGCAACACACCCCCAGCGTTCAGCTCCACCTTTTCCTCTGTAGACGTACTGGAAAGCGTGGAGTTGGAATGATTTTACTGGGTATAGAAAATGGTGTAAAAGCAGAGACCACATCATTTTTATATGCACCCGCTGAATTAAATTAACCTAAAAGGGAAACAATCCAACCCAAACAAATGCACAAACTGAGACGAATATACTCAAAGTAAACTGAAGAATTTCAATTAATAATTCGTTTAATCTCCTCCAGCCCTCTCTCTCTTTTCCATTGAAGCAAGGCTGTTGTAGTCTATGTTTGTTTATATAGTTTTGGTTGTGGCAAGGAGGTTGATGCCATGAGAGACGTTCACCAAGCTGGAAGTGGATTCCGCTCGTCTCTTCCTGGGATTAATTGTAACCCAGTAACCTTGCAGTCTTTCTGCTGACTATTGGGCCTAAATAAATAATGCAAGGATGAGGGAGATGAAGCTTTAAGACCACAGGCACCTCCATCTTTTCCCACACACACACACACAGGCATTCGTACATGTTACACAGATGGCGGCAATAGTTACCAAGGCAACCCTTGCTCGCAAAAGTCCATTCCTCCCACAGCAAAGGACGATGGGAAGGAGGAAAGAGCCTGTACAGTACGATGTGCAAACACACGTACACAAACACGCACGTCGTACGGTGGTTAGTTAGTTACACATTTCAAAAGCAGGCATTATGCACGTTCCTCATTTGAAAAACATGCGCAGGATTCCGTTATCTGGCTGCCATCTCTGAGTCGAGGTTGACTGAGAGACAGAAATGCACTAACGCCGGGGGGCAACGAAGCTCTATACCACATGGAGGCTTACAGATCAAGCATGAGTGTAAATGGGGGGTGGGAGAGGAAGAGAGAGAGAGAGAGAGAGAGAGACAGAGAGAGACAGAGAGAGAGAGAGAGAGAGAGAGAGAGAGAGAGAGAGAGAGAGACAGAGAGAGAGAGAGAGAGAGAGAGAGAGAGAGAGAGAGAGGCTGGTAGAGGATCATGAAAGAGAAGTAGGGAGAAAAGTAGAAAGAGGCGGAGGGGGGGAAACACGCAGACCTCAACCAGAGAAAATCCCCTCCACCCCTCTCCCCCCACTGTGGCCTACACTGAGAGGCTGAGACAGAGATCATTCACATAGAGAAGGAGAGAGAGAGAGAGAGAGAGAGGCTGAGACAGAGATCATTCACTGAGAAAGCACAGACACAAGCACACATTCTCCCAGAGTCCTAGAGAGCACAACTAGGGACAGATGCAGCCTGACATCTATTCACAGCAACACAAAAAGGTGTCAGCACTGATTCACAAGAACAAAACACATTCACGCACAGTGTAGCCTGTAGGCCAAATTTGAACTTGGCTCACGAGCATGAGGAGTACATGAAATGTACAAACTAACTGAATTGACAAACGTACAGAAAAACATGAATTCTGTTGATTTGTTTGCCCCCCCTCTAGCCCTCTGCATGTTTATGCGTGCCTGTTTCATATGGGAAACCAGGTGCAGCCAAGCCAAATCCAAGGAGAAGGATGACAGATGGGAGGGAGGAGGCGTGGACGCTCATCCTACCAACATCTGGGCTTAGTATAAAAACCACTTATCACTGGACAAGTAAGAGGGGCCTAATAAATGTCAATCATTTCTATAATACAGCTGTCAGAGGAGGCTTGTATCAGAGCAGGACTCTTGGTCCGTAACATACTGTACATCACATCATTTGACATGATGAAAAGATTCCTGAAAGAGGGCAATTGTTGCCTGACACTAGTATACAAATGGGCGCACGCACACACATGCACACACACACACACACTCTAAAGTTTGAATTATACCTGACGCATCCGCGAGGACCGCAGGTGTCCATGCGGCCAAGTGACGTCGAAAATCACAGACACGCTCCTCCGCGAGGCTCCCGTGTGGCACGTTTTCACCTGGTCGGTGTGCACACTCCAACTGTTCTAACTACGTGGAAATAGAGAGCCCCAGGGATGACGTATTTTTGTAGGCTGAATGCGGAAGTCCCGAACTTCCTGGTTCTTCACTGTTTCTGTCTATGGGATTTTTGAATGGGTTTTTGGCGCGATGCTTCAAATAATGTCTGTGGGCAACGCAAGTTTAATCAAACGCGAACCAAGGTTCAGCGGGATAATCTTCACACATGAGGACCACTTTCATGAGTTTTGAAGCGTAACTGCGAGCCCTAGAGGTAAAAAGCTCATGCTAAACTAATCCAGAACTACACACAGTGTCGCATAGGCGTCGACACGAAGGCGCGAGAGAAAGAATTTCCGCGTTCACTCGTGATGACGTATAATATCCGCGTCGACATTGTAGTCTCATTTAGCCGTTTGCTAGCTAGCCACCCTTTTAACGGCAAATAAAAGCTTCAAAACTCATAAAAGTGGTCTTCATGTGTGAAGATGATGTTACTAAACACTGGTTCGCGTTTGATTAAGCCAGCGTTGCCCAGAGAGATTATTAGAAGCATCGCGCCAAAAACCCATTCAAAACTCCCATAGGCGAAAACTGTGAAGAATCAGGGCTGTTAGCATCGATGATTTCCGGACTCGTTCCTGGGGCTCTCTATTGACAAAGTGGAGTTTTAAAAAATAACGGTCACTTCCGCGAGCAGAAACTGGCGCAGAGCATAAAAGCTCAAAAGGTTTTCTCATCAGGATCCTGTGTCTCTCATTAACGTGCGACAGTCTATACGTTTAGCATCATTAACGTGCGATAGTCTATACGTTTAGCATCATTAACGTGCGACAGTCTATACGTTTAGCATCATTCCAGCTTCAGGGTGACACATCAAACACACCCAGCTCCCACAAAGCATTCTGGAGCCACATGTTCCCATGCCAGGAACCAGGAGCCAACTCTGGAAGTTTATGGTCCATGGAAAACCAGGAATGTTATTAGGGGAAGACGGGAGGTTTTATGGGGGCATTGAGAAGCTAACAAGTACCTTTAATGTTCACAGAGCTAACGTTAATTAATCCACTCCAGGTATAAACACTTCAGCTTCTATTCTGCTGGGAGGCCTCAGCTCAGGGTGCAAGCAAAACCTTTGACAGACTAAACTGACCGCTCACATCATTATATCACCCTGCTATCCTCCAGATTTAGATGACAATCTTCCACATTCTTATTCTTAAAGTGAATAATTCATACACTATGACGACTCGTCAAATAGTTTCACATGTCATACTTTACAGTGGGAGATGGTGCGAGAGACAGAAGTGCGCCTTCGAGGCCAATTCAAATGCTGAGACAATTTTCTTAATCAAACAATGGAGCGAAATCACTAGAAGGTGACTACAGCAAAGAAAAGGAAGAAAAAGAGAGATGATGATAACATTTTGTAGCCGCCGGGGAGTTTAATTAATTCCTACTTGAGAAATGGACTTCAAACTTTTGGCCCGCCCTGAAAAAAGTACCCAAAAGTGCAACACACCCATAAACCAATACCACAGCATAACAACACAAGTTTAGTTCACACACACACTCAGGCACAACATACAGGAGGCGTGGCCTAAAACCTACCCAGGCTTAGCTGCCATTGCATAACTTGATCCTTTCTACATTACATTACATTACATTACGTCATTTGGCAGACGCTTTTATCCAAAGCGACTTACAATAACACATTTTTCTGTCTGCAATAGAACAATCAACTATGGAGCACAGTCTATGACAACTACAGCTTCTGAAGGAACAGTGGTACAAGTTTAGGTTAGTGGTACAAGGTTGGTTAGGGTTTTTTTTTTTTTTTTTTTTTTTTTTTTTTTTTTATATAAGGAAAGAGAGAGACGAGGTTAGATCAAGAAGGGCCCAGATGGAGCCTGAAAAGGTGTGTCTTTAGTCTTTTCCGAAAGATCGGCAGTGATTCAGCAGTCCTGACCGAAGGTGGAAGCTCGTTCCACCATTGAGGTGCCAGGGACGAGAAGAGTCGAGATCGGGATGAGCGACTTTTGAGCCCCCGTAGCGAAGGAGGGGCGAGGCGACCTGCACTGGTGGAGGAGCGAAGGGAGCGGTGAGAGGTTTGGAACCTGACCATGGATTGCAGGTACTGGGGAGCTGTCTGGTGAACTGCCCTGTAGGCCAGTACCAGTGTCTTGAATTTGATGCGGGCCGAGATGGGAAGCCAGTGGAGCTCCTGGAAGAGGGGAGTGACGTGAGAGAATTTGGGTTGGTTGAATATTAGGGATGGGCATCGAATTTCGAATTTTCGAATAATCGTTGTTATTATCAAGGTCGACTTTTATTATTGAAATTCGAAATTCGAAAAAAAAAAAAAAAAAAAATTTTTTTTTTTTTTTTTTTTTTTTGAGTGAAATGTTGCATTGTCTCCCCCGATTCTAAGTATAGTCAAATCGCTTGGTTTGAGCAAGTAAAACAATTTTTATAAGCATTTTAAGCAAGGTTTATGGAAAAATGAATGGCGGATGAAATCCCATGAAGAGGGAGAGGGGGTGACTTTGGCACCCCTTTGGCACTCAGACCTGAGCCTACTAAATATTTAATGAACCACTCATGATTGTCAAAACTGTTTTTTATTTTCGAAAATGTCAATGTCATGTAACATGTTCTTTACTTCAGTGGTGCAATGCTTGTTTGAGCTAAAAATCCACAGCAGAAGCTTTTTATATTAATTAATAAAGCCGTAGACTTAGAATCAGGGGAGACAATGCAACATTTCACTCACAAAAAAAAAAAAAAAAAAAAAAAAATACATAAAAAAAAAAAAAAAAAATCATTTTTTTTTTTTTTTACATTTTTTATTTTATTTTCGAATTTCGAATTAAATTCGAATTTGAATTCGAATTTGGCCAGCGAATTTCGAATAGTGTTTTTGCTAGAAATGCCCATCCCTATTGAATATCAGACGGGCTGCAGCGTTCTGAATGAGCTGGAGCGGTCGGATGTCGGTGGCAGGTAGGCCGGCCAGAAGCACGTTGCAGTAGTCCAGGCGGGAGGAGACAAGAGACTGGACCAGGAGTTGAGTCGCTTCTCTTGTGAGAAAGGATGTTGTAGAGAGAGAACCTACAGGAGCGCGCTGTAGCAGCTATGTTGGAAGAGCAAGACAGCTGGTTGTCAAGGATCACCCCGAGATTCTTGGCTGTTTGGGAGGGGAGTACAGTGGTGTTGTCAATGGAGATGGAGAGATCTGCAAGAGGGCAGTCTTTTCCTGGGAGGAAGAGTAGCTCGGTCTTACCAAGGTTGAGCTTGAGGTGGTGGGCAGACATCCAGTCGCCAATGTCTTTGAGGCATGCAGAGATGCGAGCCTCGATTTGAGTGTCAGAGGGGGGGAAAGAAAGGAAAAGCTGGGTGTCATCAGCATAGCAGTGATAAGAAAAGCCATGAGAAGAGATCACATAGGCAAGAGATCTGATATAGAGAAGGAAAAGTAAGGGGCCCAGGACTGAGCCTTTCTAAACAGGCTGAACAAAGCATCACGACAAACAGGTGATTTCAGAACTGCTTCCCCTTTTCACTGAGCAGTAGACTTAAGCTGTGTTCACACCGAGATATTTATTTTTCTCCCTGTCGCTCGATTCAACTGTTTGGAATCGCTCTGTCGCTGTGTTTAAATCGCTCGTCAACAGGCACAAGAATTGATCTGGCTAACGTTAGACAGGATGAAAACGCAATGTCATGATGTTTGTCCACTACGAGCCACCGTAGTTGTTTACAAACTAAGCCTATCAGCGTGCTCCTAACGCGAGCTTGCGTATCTATACCGGTAGTACAGACTTCACTTCATGTCAGCTGTCAGCCTGTCAATGCGATTTGTTGCCACACTAATAAACCAGCGGTTTGTTCCAAGCCAGTGTGATCCTTGACTCACACGGCAGCCAATCAGCGTTGGGCAGCAACTTTTGCCAGCGTAATTTCGCTCGAGTTGGGATATTTCATCTCGGGCGACGAGCGAATTTTCGCCCTATATTCTCCCGGGCGAATATACACTCAATCGCTCGTTTGCATTGAATTTGTATGTAAACTCGATGCCAGCGAAAAACTTTAATAGGTCGGTGTGAACGCACCTTTACAGCTGGCCATGTTTTCACTGAGCAGTACAGACTTACAGCTGGCCATGTTTTCACTGAGTAGTATAGACTTACAGCTGGCCATGTTTTCACTGAGCAGTATAGACTTACAGCTGGCCATGTTTTCACTGAGCAGTATAGACTTACAGCTGGCCATGTTTTCACTGAGCAGTATAGACGGTTTTAATTTGACAACAAAAACATTCAAAATTGAACCCCCGCTCACTTCCTGTTGCAGTGTTTGCAATGGACATAAAAGAAAAATAAAACATTCAAGTGCAGGACTGACCATTCCGTGAAAACTGTCTATACAGCTGAGCGGCGGAAACAAAAGTAACGATGTCGAGTGAATATTTCTGCAGTTTGCCGAATGCTGAGAAAAAGGAAGTGCTGTGGGATTGCGCTCTGGTGAAAACCGTCTATAGACTTACAGCTGGCCATGTTTTCACTGAGCAGTATAGACTTACAGCTGGCCATGTTTTTACTGAGAAGTATAGACTTATTTAGGTTTGCCTTCTCGTCAAATGGTTAAAATAGAGCATGTGATACTAATGTGTGATTATTGTAATAAGCTAAGCTTAGAGAACCAAGAATACATTCTTAAAACAGGTGCATAAAGTAGCCTTTTCATACGCTAAGAGACTATTTTCACGGCTGGACATAAGGGACCCGGGACAAAAAGATGGTGGCTTACTAGTTACTACAGTAGCTGGTAATGAAGCCATTGCTTTTTCATAGCCTTACATTTCAATGTTTGCTCTTGCCAGGTCAGATAATACCGGTGCATTGCTGTGGCATTGGCTAAATAGAGTGACTGTTGCCAACTTAATCCATGCTGACATCTTTATGCACTTTGTCTATCTGTGACTTTGCAGCATAACTTACAAACACAAAGTACAGAACAGACAAAAATATTATATAAATTAATGTCATCATATGGTCTCTTGTGCCTGCTTGGCAAAACCCATGCTTTTCACCACTTCAGCCCATTTTTATCTTACCAGACTTTTTGCATACACTATCAAGTATGTCGACAAGACAAGAGTATTTGCATTAATGCAATAAACCTATCCTCAGTGCATTATTATCAAGAGACAGGACAGGTGACTATAAGAGTTAAGCTGGATCTGGACTGCTGCCGCTGCTGCTCAACACTCAGGGCTAGAAGAACATTCCATGTTTCTTTGCCAGCCCGTTCTGGGCCAATCAAAAATTAAGTCTTTTATGTTTTTACTAAAAATTACCAGGGATGGAGCATCAATACACAATAATGAGGAGAAACAAAATAATAACTTTATTATAATAATAACTGGTGGTAACTATTTCTTTAATTCCTTTAGTGCAAAATTATTCTTTGTTATAAATTAAGTATGACAAAATGCTTAAGTGGAAGGTGGACAGATGTCTTCTTTACAATAGTCAGGAGCTTATTACCTAAACACAGATGGACCTCCTTCAAGCTAGGGAGGAGACCACACACACACAGTCACACAGACAGACACACACGCATGCGCGCGCACACACACACAGACACAGACACACACAAACTGAGTGTTAAACATCAACCAGAAGTTACTTCAGTGCAGCACACATGCTCCAATAAATACATAAAAGAGCTACAAATGCCTGCTCAAACAAAGACTACTTACTTCCCTGTCTGGGTTCAAAATAAACAGAGGGGCGGGGCCCGGGGGTGCAGACTGACAGAGAGACAGACACTCTGCAGTCTGCATACTGTAATCACAAAGCCTCCACGTGGACATACCAGACACACACTCACTCACTCACTCTCACACACACACACACACACACACACACACACACACACACACACACACGCACACACACACAGTTACATTACATTATCTTTCTAGCCGCCAAGTCAGAGCATCAGCGATGCAAAGAATCAGCAGTGTACTGTACTGTACACTGACAGAACTGGTCTGGCTGCACTCCAGACTACACATACACACACACACACACGCGTGCGCATGCACACACATCCAAGAGCTGACACTCCAGTCCAAAGACACTCTAAAGATCCCATTGAGCTGGCTAACTCAGCCAAGTGCAACGCTAGTGGCGTATGTGACCTAAAAACAGGTTTAGTTGACACAAGTAGAATGACTACAATTTGCTGACCCTAAATAAACAAAAATTATCTCTAAACAAAAAGTATCTCTATAACTCTCTCTCTCTCTCTCTCTCTCTCTCTCTCTCTCACACACACACACACACACACCACTTACTCAGTTGCAAATGTTCCATTCAATTTGAGAAACATTTCCAAATGATGTAGTATCAATGCTACATTCCTGATATACATGTAGGTCTAGATTTATACCAAGGAAAATGTGGTCAATCATTGCTGGCGTGTAACTGTGGTTTCTGCGTATATGGATGTTTGTGTGAGCATCTGAGTGTGTGTGAGACTGTGTGACTGTGTGACTGTGTGTGTGTGTGTGTGTGTGTGTGTGTGTGTGTGTGTGTGTGTGTGTGTGTGTGTGTGTGTGTGTGTGCGTGTGTGTGTGTGTGTGTGTGTGTGTGTGTGTGTGTGTGTGTGTGTGTGTGTGTGTGTGTGTGTGTCTGCGCGTGCGCTGAATCAGCCACCTCTCCTTCACAAAGACATGATACTGCAGTCAGTAAATGTGATTAACCCTGCCCTTCTACAGCACATCAGTCCTGTAGGCCTCTGGCTTAAACAAACAGTTAAACATACAGTGTGGCAGTACACACACACACACACACACACACACACACACACACACACAAATACAAGAACTAGGCCCTTTCATGTCTTGAGGAAAGCGTTAAAAGCAGTGTGACGATGCCTATGAGAGGCATGCACATGTGGGTATAGACTAGAGGCTAGACCACTGGGATTAGCCTGCTGCTAGCAGCCTGGCACTCAAAGCGTTTGACTGAGGAAGGCAGCAGAGTGGATGGGAGAGATGGGATTATAAATTAAGAATAAATGTGATAGATGAAGTTACAGAGAAAGAGTGGGGGGAGGAAAGAGAGAGGGAAACGGAGACTGGAACAGAAATCCCAATGACTGTGGGCATCCGTGTACTGTACTGTACTGTAGGGCACTTTGACAGGTTGAGGTCAGGGTAAATTAATACGTTCAGCTGAGGTACACAGGTGAGGTCATTTGGCTTTGAAGCACAGAAATAACATTAGAAATGACAGGCCTATGTTATAGTGACCTTACTGTACTTTATGCTATTGCTGTCTCCTTATCCCTATGGGGATTCATACAGTCGTTTTGTTGTGATATCCAACAGTGGTTCTCAACGTGCGGTCCGGGGACCACCAGTGGTCCTTGACTGTGTTCCAGGGCGTCCCCAGCAAACTGAAGACTTGCTAAACTTTGGCATTATTTCATTTACAAGAACTGAACACAATTAGAGAATGTAGAAGAATGATTGTTTTGTTTTGCTCATAGTTTATCTGTTATCTCTCTACCTGCAATATAGATATATTGCAGGTCCAGATGTCATGGAGTTCTGGGCAAAATCATGTCTGACTGTGACAATGAAACAAATATTCTCATTTGGGTCAGAGAGACAAAATCTCACCAAATGGGGATCCATCTGTGTGACTCTAATGTGGACTGAATTAGGTCCTTAATACGAAAACTGTTGAGAATCACTGGGTAAGATTACTGCAGTTAAGAGTTCAACCCAATCCATTTGCCTGCAGTTAACACTCAGCACATTGCCCTACTACAACAAGCACCACAGCATGCATCACACCCCCCCCCCCCCCCCCTCCCCCAAAGTATGCCCCCGACAGGCTGATCAGGCACAGTAGTACTCTATACTAGTACTAAATAGTAGTACTCTACTATGCAACACATGTTGGCTGTCCACCGGGGCAGATTTACAAGCCTGTCAGAGAGCTGTTATGACAAGAGAGCATGCATGGAGGAGGAGGAGGAGGAGGAGGAGGAGGATGCATAGTAGTAAAGAGGGATATGCAGGGGATAGGAGAGAGGGGGGGGGGGTTGTGGTGTAGGAGGCAAGGCGACCAGCTCTCCAGTGAGCTGTCAAATCGACCGGGGCTGCATGGGAGATGACTGTAATGAGAGGTGTTTTTACACTGCTGCTCTGTCTGTCTGTCAGTGTCAACCACACCCCAGGGCGATGTGCATGCCTGCGTGGGGCCGTCCGCTGCAGCAGCCAGCATCCCACAACACAGCCGCAGCGGGCGGATGGGATGCCCTTGCCTTGCACTGCTCAGGCGGCTGCCAAGTGTGTTGATAAGCAGCAACTGTCATTTCCCGTGTGTTCACCGTGTTATGGAGCCGTCCGAGCACAGTGTGGTGCCACCGGATGAGTGTGGTGGTGGTTCACATCCCGCCACTGGCCTCGTATCCGGGGTATATCTGGGCATGAGCCTCGGTATCGGCTCAGATAACAGGAGGACGAGTTAGCTGAATATTACATCACAGATCACATTGTTATCGTGCCGCATACCTCATCGTGATACTTCCTCTTGGCAGGCTATCCGTGTCCGCCAGAGGCTGGAGGTGTCATGCAGGCAGCCGGGCTCACCGTGCTGTTGCTGGCAGCCGAAACACGCCAGCTCGCCGGGTTTGATATGAGACTGTGTGCTGTAACGTTAGCTCATAGTGAGCCAGATGTAGACGCCCAGCGGTAGTTGCAGCACCGTTTTATAGCGGATAAAAACACGAATGTCGGGACGTGTCATCTGTGTAGCACGGCGCCTAACCGCCTGTCAGAGTTTACAAATTGACCGGGTTGAAGTTGCCATTAACTTACTTCAAATGGAGGTCCAGTCAGCGGTGAAGAGTCGGCTGATGTTCAGCTGCCAAATGTGCTTGACGTCCAGGGCAGGCAGGGAGGGAGCCGGGGAGTGGGAGGAGGGAGGCTGGGCTTCGGCAGGCAGGCAGGAGAGCAGGGACACGGACACCTCATGCACTGTGAGATGCTGCCGAGCTGTCAGTGTCTGCTAAACTAAACCAGGCTCCATTCAAAAGTTTGTGCATCAAACAGTCCTACCTTCTGCCTGCCTAGTAGTGCCTCCAGCCTGCCTGCTTCAACAAACAGCGACTCAATTTCCTGATTTGTGGCGGGCTCGAGCTCCAGCGGGTTTCTCTCTCCTCTCGCGCACGCTGACATTTCCCCCCACGCCCACACAGCCATACGCATACGTCACTCGCTTCTATACATTTCATCCACTATTTCGCCCCATGACAACAAATAAATAATTAACAACCGCCTCGATGCCAGGGGATGGGGGGTGGCGTCGCCACCGGTAGCGTGATAGAAGCGCGACACCTGATTGCGTGTTCAGGAATGACACCGCGCGTGGAAAATGCGTGGACACGCCGGTGCGGTGCGGGAGGAACGTAGCACGCCCCGTCCGAGCGTACGGTGGTACCACGCACCGACCACCATAGCCCCACCCCACCAACACACCAGGGAGATATTGAAGGTATACTTGGTTGGCCTCTCTCTCTCTCTCTCTCTCTCTCTCTCACTCTCTATCTCTCTCTCTCTCTCTCTCTCTCTCTCTCTCTCAAATTCAAAATGTCTTTCTTGGCATGATAAGGTTCATCTTTCTCTCTCTGTCTCCCTCTCTCTCTGTGTGTGTGTGTGTGTGTGTGTGTGTGTGTGTGTGTGTGTGTGTGTGTGTGTGTGTGTGTGTGTGTGTGTGTGTGTGTGTGTGTGTGTGTGTGTGTGTGTGTGTGTGTGTGTGTACACAGCGACCAATCAATCAAGCTATAATTGTAGGCCACATTTCTTGCAAACAAATGCCATGTGTACCACGGGCATTTATAAATACATCAAAAAATAAATAATTAAATAAATACAGATGTAGATAAAACATTTGAAGTCAGTGACATTCTGACACTATAGTGTGCATCTCTTACCAATGATGCATTAAAACCAAATGCCTCAGTGTGAGTGGGTAGCTGTCACAGGTGTATGGGGCCTCTAAATTCACTGTGTTTATCTGCCAGTACCAAATCACTACCTAACCTGACAATATGAAAGTGTGTGTGGTGCCAGTATAGTACCAAATCACAACAATACAGTATGAAAGTGTGTGTGGTGCCAGTCAAATCACAACAATACAGTGTGAAAGTGTGTGTGGTGCCAGTCAAATCACAACAATACAGTATGAAAGTGTGTGTGGTGCCAGTCAAATCACAACAATACAGTATG
>NC_139634.1:16836105-16863605 GCF_964638095.1 Poromitra crassiceps
TATGAGTCAAGAGACTTCTGAGTGTTTGCATCAGTTCCAGAGGGTTCTAGTTATGAGTATTTGCATTAGTTCCAGTGGTGGAAAAAGTATATAAATCATGTTGTGTATCGTTTGCAATGTAACCTGAACTTGCGACATGATTTATAACTACAGTAGCGGCATTGTGATTGTGTGGTCCGTGTGTGTGTGTGTGCGTGCGTGCGTGCGTGCGTGCGTGCGTGCGTGTGTGTGTGTGTGTGTGTGTGTGTGTGTGTGTGTGTGTGTGTGTGTATGTGTGTGTGTATTGTGAACCTTATCCCACCCTAACTTTGAAACTATTTACTTCCAGGGTATGGAAGAATTTTAGATCCACAACCACCCATTCAATGCAACCAGCAGTGCCCCTATTTCCCTCCATATTCCCCCTCCTCTCCTCCATGCAGTAGCCTCAGAATAGCAGCAAATCAATATAGACCTCTCAGGCTGGCAGTCTGAATAGAACCAGCAGAGAACAGAGAGCCCCCCCCCCCCCCTCACTCAGAAAGTGTAGAGAAGGTGGCCATGAGCTAAACACATGGGGAGTTTATAATGACAGGCTTATGTAAAACATGGTTTATATTCTAAGTTGAATCGGCCTGTGATGCCAGCATTATGAGGAGATGGACTGACTTCCTGTCTGCAAAAATGGGCATCACCTCCATGTGATAGCCACAACTGATCATATGACAAACACAAGTCTACAGTGAGACCTTCCTCTGCTCTGCGCTGCACTAGAAGTGTCCCATGTCTGGTTTTCACAGTGTGCCTATATCAATATCTGCTTAGATCATCATATACGGAAGTGATATAGGGCAATAAAATTACACTATAGACCTTGAAATCGACTCAACTGAAAACAAGGCTCATCTTCTCCACAGCAGTGTCCGGTCTCCTCCCTGGTTGTTATGGTTACTGAACATACCTCCTCCTCCTCCTCGGGTCTCTCTTCCTGTGTGACTCATACGCATCGCCGGGGGGAGACCGTGTGGGCGGGGCTGGAGAATCTGCAGGGACCTGTTACCTCGACAATCGATTCATCGCTGTTAAGAATTTGACCGTTCAAACATACATATATTAACCGATTAATCGACAATGTAGGCTATGTGCTATTTTCAAATTTTTTGTTGAAATTATTTAACACCACAAAGGTGAAATGTAACTTCAACCAGGAAGAAGAAAACCAAACAAGCGGGCAGAAATCCAGTGTGGGACAATTACCACCAAAAAGACAACACATTCATTGTAAACATTGTAATACAATGTTGAAATACATCACGTCACAATGACAGCTAATGCAGGAAGTTTGGTTGGTTGGGACAAAAGCAGGTGTAAAAACCTTGATTTTTGTCATTTCTATTTTGTATGTCAAAAGCTTTTTTTTTTTATAGAATGATTAATCGATTAATTAATCGATTAATCATTCGATTAAGGAAATTTATTAAAATGTGCATCCCTAACACAGTCACAGGAGGAGAGGGTTGGGAGGAGGGGGGCGGGGGTTGACTCCTGTACCTGGTCTCTGTTCTGTCCTGTCATGGTGGTATAGATATAAATAGACTGAGTAACACAAGCTGAGGCACTGTGTTTCCTGCATTAATAGATGTGAGATTAAACCAGGAAGATGGGAACGCCGCCTCCGTCACTGTCTTTACTGTAGCCTACATCATACAGAGAGAAAACACTGTGCCACTCAAGGAAGGAGACTGTTGTCTGTGATTGGGACCACATAGCTGGAATCTTCTCTCTCCTAAGCCGTGACCAGGTCTCTGAGTGCAGACCCTGGACAGGGTCAGGCCAGCCCCCAACAAACCTGCTGGGAGATTTGCATAAGCATATAAGTATTGGACTCAGTCATAATGAGCTCATTATTCAAAATATAGATCCAGGTTGAGCCGATTTGTCCAATTTAGACGAGAAGTGTGTTTGTGTGTGTGGGTATGTGTGTATGTGCGTGCGTTAGTGTATCCCCAAGCACATTCGAAAGACAGATTGCCCAATAGCCTATATAGGATATTGAAAGTGCCCATGTGAAAGACCAAATCCAGTAGAAGGGGGCCTCCTTATCCTCTAAACTGGATTGAGCTAATCTACTAATTGAGATAGATTTACATAAATGCCCCAATGCAGCTGCGGTTAAGCAATTATTATCCCCCTGTTTCCTTCTTTCTCCGCCCTCTGGCACCTATAGGCTATCTCACTCTCTGCCTCTTTTCCCCACACAGATATGTGTGTGTAGAGAGTCTGCACACACATTTGTGTTCCTTTCTCCATTTCTCATCATAGCAGGCTGCATTGTGCGAGCAAAAAGCTGCAGGTATGACGATTTAGAACGAGGTTATTATTGCATTTTATTCCCGAAAATGTATGACTCCATCTCCACTGCCTTCAGAATCCTGAAGACCACAACACGCTTTGGATCATGGGGAAATGTTGCTGTTTTATTGACCTTTTATTGACCTTGCTTCTCTTCATCTTGTCTTGAACTTACTGGATCACAAACCTGCTGCTAAATGACTAAATGCCCTTGGGCCTTGTCCGTAAACCACATTAGACCTCAACCACCCCCCCACCCCCCTCCCCACGGACATTATCCTACCTCCAACACACACACACACACCCTCCCATCATATGTCACTTTAAAGTGACTTATTTTGTACGCTACTTACATTAGATTTTATAATTTGATTGTTTTTCTGTATGGATTTGTCTTCTACTGTTGATGTGACAGCTGCTGCGCTGCATAACTGCACTAAGTCAAATTCCTCGTTTGTAATCTGATTACTTACTGTGGCTGTTCAAGAGAATCTTGAATCGTGAATTAAAGCACACAAAACACATGAGCAGACTGCCTGACCATGATCTACTGCCTCTACATGAGTTACCAGCTTCCTTGTTCACTGAATCAGAACGAAGATCAAATGGTTGCTAAGTCCAGCCACTTCATAATTTTCTTATAGTCTATTTAATATTGTTGAAAAGGAAAATGTTTAAGGGACTATATTCCAACAACTGCTTGACACTCAATTATACTGTAAGATATCATATACTGCCATCTCGTGGTAGAAACCTGATATTACAGGAAAGGCACAGAGAAATAAGATATTGAATAAAGATCTACCAAAACAGAGCAAAGCTTCAAATAAATTCGAGATAGTTTATGTATCAATCCACCACTTTTTATTGACCTTATAGCCTATGTCCATCTACATTAAAAAAAACAAAAAGCCCTGAAATCAAATTAAGTGGCCCTTGGCTTGTCTCTCAAAATATACTAAATTTGCATTTTTTCCCTTCACCTAATGATGACAGCACTACCATACACTTTGCAGAAGCACCAGGTAGGAACAGCACATGCAGAACTAATGTTTTCAGATGGTAAACAAAGTACAATTGTATGTGATTTTTTGGAGGGCTGTGATTGGATTATGGGACTCTGTGGGTGGTAGTGAAACGTCACTTTCACTTTGGATTTCTTGACATGCAAAGTTATGTTTTAAATTGACAAAATTAACATTGGCACCCCGTGGCACAATTCAAACGGGATACAAAAAGTAATGTTATTCTCTGTTCACCGCCATTCATATTTTTTCAGCGCGCGCGTACAGGGAGAAAAGCAGGAAGTGATGGGGTGACGTCATTCAGATGACTGCTGGCTCGCCCTATGGGCTTGCCTGGGAAGCAGGCGAGAGAGTGCAGTCAGCCAATCAGAGGCAGAGAAGGGCGGGTCATGCCTTCACCATCATGGGAAAAAAATTATCGCGCTCTGTGCTGGCCCCGGCTCGCGTCACTTCCCTCAGATAAATATTTTAACTTCCTGTCTCTGGAGCCAATCAAGTCGCATGTACGTCAGGTAGTCCGGTATGTCCAATCACAACACGCAAAGTTCGAAATGGGCGTGTACGTTGTCTGGAGCAGCTGTGAGCAGCTGAAAGACTTTCATGTGTTTGTGGAGTTGAGTTTGACCACCACTGACTGGGTGGACACTCAGGCATCTTAAGCGAAAGTCATGGACGAGTAAATTGACTTTTGAATAGCAAATATACAGAGACATTTCTAGAAGCTTTTCACCAAGGGAACTGAAACACTAAAAGGGTGTTCTGGTCGTAAAGGTGAGCGCACAACTTGCATGCTAGCATTAGCACCCTAACGTCCAACGTTAATTTTGGTGCTGTTGTGGACATACTGACACTGCCACATCGTTCATTGCTCGTCACATTTTAGGTGCTCGTGAAGCGCCGTGTATTTAACACATCATATTCGTAGTGGAAAAATGCTAACTATGTAGCTATTCGAATGATCACTTTGCATGTCCACTCCACTGGTTAAGTGCCCGCTGGTCTAGGGGGTTCCCTGCAGTAGCTACATCACGTTTCTAGGCACGCCAGGCCAAGGATATCACCCCCTCAATATAGCACACCTCAGGGTGGGATCACTTCATACTAAAAAGAGAGCGTTTCATGTGTATATTTGGGAACCACATGGCAGGCTGGCTGTCACAGAAAACACGGCTGTGTTTCACACAGCTGAATCACAACAAACCTGCGAGTGCGAGCACAACATGGATTTGTGTGGAGGATATATGTAGCCTGAACCCAAAATGGAATTGGGCTTTTTAGACCAGCTGAAAATACTGTAGGTGTCACTAGTCTGTGTGTTAGTGATTTGTTCAATATACAATGGACTCCTTTAGATAGTGAGAGCTGAGTGACCGGATGTTGCATGTTGTTGAGAGAGAAAGAGATAGTGTCCTTTCAAAACAGCTGTCACTCCACCACAGGTGCACCAACAGGCCCTTATGTCATCTGCTGTCTCTTCCCCGCTCCTCTCCCATTGCTGTAGTTGGTTCCCTCTCTGCCCTGTCAGTCATGTCTGCCGCTGCAGCTGTGGGTCCCTGAACACGTGCTTGCTTATACTTACAGCTTACTTCTCCATGTGCTCACCAGTCACCACCACACTGCTTTGACTGCCACGGGCAGTGATGAGCGATGCCACCCTGGAGAGCTTTCTGACTGATTTGTCTGTTCTTCCAGACATGGACCCGTCGCCGCCCCCCGGCATCCCCGCTCCCCCGAAGCCCGGCCTCTCCTCCTCCTCCCCCACCACCCCAAAGCTGGGCTCTTCCTCCTCCCCCACCCCGTCTCCAGCCACCCCCAAAGCTACCCCCCCAGCTTCAACCTCAGCCCAGCCCAAGCCTAAACCTGCCACGCCAACCACTCCCGCCTCCCCCTCCCCGACCCCTTCCCCCTCAGCTGGCTTGTCCCGGGCCTCACCCGTCCTGCCTAGCCCCTCTCCCTCCCTTTCCACGCCCTCCCCTGCTTCCCCTCTCCGTCAGCCCATCAAGAGCATCTCTCAGGTGGGCAGGTCTCGGCTCAATGCAGCCTCTACGGGGAATCCCCCAACCAGAGCCCCAGCCGCCGCCGCTGCGGCTCCTCCCCCTCCACAGCCTCCTGTCTCTCCTGAACCAGGTGAGAAAGGTCACACACACACACTCATTGCACTTTTGCAGTTGTGATGCCCAGACAGAAGCACTGGTTGACTGTTTCACTCCCTGCTTCTATCAGTGCATCCAACACTCCCAATCTTTTGCATGACTTGCTGTGTCTCCATGACAACCCCTGACGTTTACCACAACATGTAAAGCAGCCTCTCCTATATTGCTGACTTGAGGCGCCAAGCCTGTCTTGCCCCTCCCACAGACTATTTCAATGCCACTCCCAAGTTCCACTAAGCAAAGCCCGCATGTAAACTTCACACTGTGAGAGAGCTCTCAGTTCTACTAATATCTAATTTTAATCTGTTGCATCTCTTGCACTGGCAGCGATTTCCGGGCGTGTGAATCTGGAGTTTGACTGGGAAGTGTGAAATGGAACACTTCAGCATTTGAATTTGGATCACAGAAACATTTGCTTCCTGAGTTCCTTCCAGTAGACTTGAAAAGTAAAAGCATTGTGCGCCATCTGTCCTGTCAAGGTTTCAACAGATAATAATGCAGTCGATGAATATGGAAAGGGTGACAGCTTGCATCCGCGTGTGTCCTGTGTGTTACATCATGGGAGTGTGGCTGTGCTAGACAAACAGTTATTTTAGGGCTGAGGAGGCGACTTGATGGAAGTTACCCGACGTTCTTGGCACTTCCCTCTGCTCCCTACTAGTGACAGACAGGCACAGACCGACCACCGCCTCCTCCACCAGTATCGCTTACAGCCTGTGGGTGTTTTGGAACTTGGAAGTCTTTCCACATGTCTTGGCATCCCCCTTTTTCTTGGTACACAGTGAAGAGATTTCCTCCCATGTGTTTGAGACACAGCTAGGATAGCGTTCCGCTTTACTGCATTTAGACGCAGTATAGACCCTTTTCACAGGGGCCATTTTGTGTCGAAAAGGCAGAATGAACACAGGTGCAAGCAAAACACTAATGAGGGTTTCCAGATAGAGGGTATGCACACCCACTGGAACACGCCCCCTCAATCGGGAATGAGTGTCAAAATGAGTGTCAAGTTCCTCCCTGAGCAGCAGGTGTCAGTTATCTATGCTGATTACTGCATTCAAGCTCAGTCTTGCTGTGACTCAGTGGGCGTGACCCCACAGTGACTTCTGCCTCTGTGACATCACATGCATACCCTCTATTCCAATAGACCCTTCTCATGGGGGCCATTTTGTGTCAAAAAGGCAGGGTAAACACAGGTGCAAGCAAAACACTAATGAGGGTTTCAAACCTCCATGATTGGAATTTGGAAACCCTCATTAGTGTTTTGCTTGCACCTGTGTTTATTCTGCCTTTTCGACACAAAATGCCCCCCGTGAAAAGGGTCTATCATGGAAGTTTGAAACCCTCATGAGTGTTTTGCTTGCACCTGTGTTTACCCTGCCTTTTCAACACAAAATGGTCCCCGTGTCAAGGGTCTATAGGCTAAGGATCTTTCTAACATCAAGTGTGTTTAGCGATGTGTGTGGTAGGGTTGTGCATGATGTGGTTAGTTGAAATCATCATAAAAAAAGCTAATTAAAGCATCAAGACTCAGTGGGACAGCCTGTCAGGACAGGAGCTGTTTATGGAAGGATCTGACTCACGCTCACAATAACAGGCGTGATGGAGATCTCTGAGCTGGACTGTCTTCACATGCCTCATGTTCATCTGGACCATGTGTGCAAGCTATTTTAAAACTAGAGCATCGTAAAAACAAAAGAGGAACTGGGTACATTTGAAATACTAAAAAAACAAACACACGATTCATTTTATATTGTGATTGTGAATGATTCCTCAATGTTTCGGGCTGTTTATGTCTCCGGAAATTACGTAAAAAAACACTCAGTCAAATGGCCATAGAGTTCAAAACTCCATGGGCATTTTTCAGGTCGGTTTAAAATGCTGACTTGCATGTAGACAGCTCGGTCAGCAGTTTCAGACCTGGTAATTCAGGGTATTTTGAATGTGGTTCTTTCGAGAGAAATAAAGAGGAGTCCCGCACACTGTCAATTACTTGCAAAAAAAAAACTTCAATTAACGACGTTTCGGTCTATCGACCTTCATCAGGTTAAAATACAGAAGAAGAGAACACCACAGGTCTTATAGCCTACACCTTGTTAGATGAGGCCAATCAGAGACATTGAGCTATCAGGCAAAATACAAACAAATGTGGTTCTTTGAATCTTGTTTTCAGCATATAGTGTGTAGACTAACTAGTGAGAGGTAGAGACAGCTGCGGTCAGAGAAACACTGTTTGTGTGTGTGTGTGTGTGTGTGTGTGTGTGCGTGTGCGCGTACGCACGCGCGCACACACATGTGTGCGTGCATGCGTGAAATTGCAAAGCCATTTGCAGTTTGCAACAGTTGTAACTCCTCATTAATGGCAGTGAAATGCACTGAGCATCTGTGCTACAATGATTCATAGATTAGTTGTCAACTATTAAATCAATTGCCGATTCGCCAACAATTTAAATAATTGATTAATTGGTTTGAGTAATTATTAAGAAAGAAGAAAAAAGTCAAAATTATTCCAGCTTCATGTGAATATTTTCTGGTTTCTTTGCTCCTCTATTCACCTTATGTTCCAACACAGGGGTGAGCCAGTTACTTCCTATTGTGTTTACACTTCCTGTGACAGCACAGTACTAGTGAGCAGGTAAAACAGATGATGTTTTGAACAGGAAGTCATAACACAACTGGGTCAAGTGGGCGGGGCTACATAAGGCGAATAACAGCAAACTGAATTTCCTCGGGTTGTGGACGAAACAAGACATTTGAGGATGTGGGGGAAACACCGATCGACATTTTTCACCATTTTCTGACATTTTATAGACCAAACAACTAATGGATTAATCGAGAAAATAATCGACAGATTAATCAACAAAGAAAATAATTGTTAGTTGCAGCCCTACTGAGCGTATATCTATTCCAGAGCAAAGGAGCAGCTCTGCAGTCAAATTGAATATGTAGTCTCCTCACTGTTAACATAATCCTCACTTATAAATCTACCACAGCAGTGGTTCCTAAAGTGTTGTCCAGGGGTCATTAAGAGGGTTCCCCCAGCAAAATGATTCATTGTTACATTTCACTACTATTCACTATACAGTTAGTAGTATGAGAGAGTGTTAATGTTATGACTAGTTTGATTAGGGCTGGGTGATATAGCCCAAAAGAAAATACAGATATAAAATATTTCATATCAGTCGATATCGATAATTATTGATAATTTGTAATTACCTATTTTTAATAAAGGCAGTGAGCTTTTTTTTTAACCACTTTATTTTGAACCAGCTTATTTATCAAGGCACACACACAGGTAATCATTTTCATGTTAACAAAACAATTAAAAACACACAAATTGAGTGTTGCAGCTGTGTAATAAATAATGTGTAATATGTTTGGGTGGGAACTTTAGGATTTGTCCGTTCCATTGCATGCTCCATTATCCACAGACATATCGATATATATTGAACTATTTTCTTATTGTATTGATGAATTGTCTATCGCCGATTGCTATTGATGGATCTCCCAGTCCTAAGTTTGATCATAGGTTTCACTTTCTTTTCTCTTATCTCCCCATTATCTCTTCATGAAGGGGAGTTTGTGGGTTTGAGACAATCTTATCAATTTGGCCGTCTGTTGTAATCTATTTTGGTCCTTGCCGTGTGTTGTTGTGCTATACTGTATGTGTACTGTGATTTTCTGTTCCCTCCAGAGGAGCCTGAGGAGGAGCTCAATTTTGAGGAGCTGGCGGAGAGGGCAAAGTCTGGAGATGCCAGAGCACAGACCAGGGTGAGTGTCTGTAAACACCTTCCAAATATTTACATTATATTATACTTTAATGGCCATATGGTGGGCACAGAAAAGGTCAGCCAACCAATGATCAGTGTGATGTTAGAGCGACATATTGATGGGAAGGACAGGTCATGAGTCAGCCAAGTCACAAGAATGCTTGCCTTGCTTGTGTGTGTGTGTGTGTGTGTGTGTGTGTGTGTGTGTGTGTGTGTGTGTGTGTGTGTGTGTGTGTGTGTGTGTGTGTGTGTGTGTGTGTGTGTGTGTGTGTGTGTGTGTGTCTGTCTGTCTGTCTGTCTGTCTGTCTGTCTGTCTGTCTGTCTGTCTGTCTCTGTCTCTGTCTCTCTGTGTGTGTGTCTCTGCGTCTCTCTGTGTGTGCTTGTGTGTCTCTCCAGATGGGCCGTTACTTCCTGGCGGTGGCAGAGGACAGAGATGAGGAGCTGAATAACTGCACAGCGGTCACTTGGCTGGTCCAGGCTGCTAAACAGGGCCGCAAGGACGCCGTCAAACTGCTGCAGCGCTGCCTGGCCTCCAGGAAAGGTAACCAAAACGTCACACTGCTCCCCTGAATCTATGTTGATCACAGCCTGCAGGATTTGAGAGATTAAGAGAGGAGAGAAGTAACGTAGTACTTAAATCATCAGGGTAAATTGGTTCGACATCAATAAAAAAAATATGATCTTCTTGGCACACCCAGTCTAGATAAAATGAACTGAAGGGTCACTTGTTTCCATTAATTAAAGTGATTTAGTTAAATGGTAAATGGCCTGCATTTATATAGTGCTTTTATCCAAAGCGCTTTACAATCAGTAGATAGTCTACATTCACCCATTCATACACCAATGGCGGCAGGCTACCACGCAGGGTGCCTACACACCATCGGGAGCAAGGAGGGTTAAGTGTCTTGCCCAAGGACACAACGACAGCAGCTGGGAGGGGGCGGGGATCGAACCGCCAACCCTTGTGTCATTGGCCGACCCGCTCTACCTCCTGAGCTAAAGCCGGCCCATTGGTTAGAATAATGTTAATAGTTGATGCTGGGAATAGCTCGTCTTCCAGCTGTACGATCAATATCAACGCACCATGCACATTTTTCCTGTGTGTTTGTCAGGCATCACGTCAGAGAACTTCGAGGAGGTGAAGAAGCTGTGTACAGAGACGCGGTTTGAGCGAGGGGTGAGGAAAGCGGCTCTGCTCATGTACTGGAAGCTGAACCCGGACAAGAAGAGGAGTTTGTCCGTTTCGGAGATGCTGGAGAACGTCGGGCAGGTCCACGCAGAGCCAGGTACGCACAAGAGAAACACACGGTAATTTAAATATGCATCATACAGTTTATACTTCAGTTAACAGACAACCAGGTGGCACTACCTACTACTGATGGCTACAACTCATTTGAATCTATATGTGTATTTTGTACCTTCTCATGCCGTCCTCTGCCTACAGGCGAGCCACCCTCCCCGGGCCCTCTGTCCAGCTCCACCCAGAAACAGAGGAGAGTGCTGGAGAGTCTGGTCAGCAGCGAGGGTACGTTTGGTCTGAAGCGTGATGCTACATCATGTGACACGGGTTTCTTTTAAAGGAGCTGCCGGCCATTGGCTGCAAAATAAAAGTAATAACTAAGGCAATTATCTATAGACAATATGAGATGTTTTTTGTTCTTGGCAGTTGGCACTCTCTGTTTGAATGGTGCATTTTAGGGCAGATAAAAAGACAGTTGCAATAAAAAATGGTAACTTTCAAATGTATATGTTTATATGCTTGTAAATTAACATACAAACGTGTCTGTCCATCTTTGCAGCCAGTTCCCATTTGGGTCTGGACGACTTTGTTGAGATGACTAAGAAGTATGCTCAGGGCATAGCCCCTGCGCCGGTCATGGCCGGGGAGGATGACGACGATGATGACGATGCAATTATGAAGAATCCAGATGAATTGCCCCTCCACCAAAAGGTGTGAAGCTCTCAGACTTGGTATATAATCATGTGGCTAGTTGATGGTCCCTGAAATCCAGACAAAGGACACAGACCTTTCCAACTGCAGTGTATCCGCGGGGTCTTAGAAAGTATTAAAAGTTGATCAATCAATTTAGGGAAAATTAAGGCCCTTGAAAAGTATTAAAAATTCTTAATTGGCATTTCAGGGCTATTACATTTTGTAGCTATTGTGCTGATTGTGTTAATTGAGCATATGTTATTGTCTCATATCGATTGCAGACCCCTGAATTGAATAGACATCATATCGTGGCAGACTTTGTAATATCAGTAAATATCGTTTCGTTGTCCAAAGAATCTATAATATCGTATCGTGATGAACTTGTGATTTACACCTCTATCGCTGATGTGACGAAAGGGGGGCTTTGAGGTCTTAAAATATATTGAAAAGTTCTTAACTTCAGCATTCCTCCTGCATATGCCCTACTGCTCTCTGTGTGAAAGCAGTGACATTGCAAACATTCATTCACCTGTTGCCTTTGCCTTTATCTACTTTCTACTCGTATCTTTTGTTTCTTGTCTTTCTGTTGTAAAGTGTCATTTCTCTTTAAATTTCTCTTTCCCCCGTCCGTCCGTGCATCTCCACCTTCCCTCTTACCTTCCTTCGCCTCTTCTAGACTATTCCTCTACTAGACTATTTCAAGGTAGGCTCACAGTGGCTGAAAGTAAACTGCTCATGCGCTGGCACAAAACCATGGCTTGAATCCCAGCATCGCTATTGGGTCCTAAACGAGTTCTGGTCCCAGTGCTTGTCCCACAGTCGCAGAGCTTCAATATTCTTTGCCAGGGGAGTCGAGTTATTTTATGTGTTTAATGTGTGCTCTCCTCCTCCCTCATGCTGCCACCAGCTGCTGAAGTTCCCGTTGCACGCCCTGCTGGAGATCAAGGAGCACCTGATCGACTGGGCGTCGCGGGCCGGCATGCAGTGGATCAGCGCCCTGATCCCCACGCATCACGTCAACGCGCTCATCTTCTTCTTCATCATCTCCAACCTCACCATTGACTTCTTCATGTTCTCCATCCCCCTGCTGATCTTCTACCTCTCGTTCTTCTCCATGGTCATCTGCACACTGCGCGTCTTCCAGGTCAGCAACCAATGATGTCTTCTTACTCTGCATTGTTATTAATTTATGCACTACGGACGCATCTTTGTCTTTGGAGTGTAGCTTTGGAGTAAGGAAGTACTGATCTGAAGGGAAAAAACTAGCGGTATTAAAATAACAAACGTCTTTTCCTACAGAATTCAAAAGCATGGGAGAACTTCCGGGCCCTGACGGACCTGTTGGCTCAATTTGAACCAGGTCTGGACCTGGAGCAGGCTGAGACCAACTTTGGTTGGACACACTTGGAGCCCTACCTGTACGTACACCTGCATACGTTCCCTTGCTCAGTTGAACATGTTTGTTTGCTTTGCCAATGAGCAAATGTAGAGTTTAGTGTAGTTCAGGTTTCACTGAACACTTGAGGTAATCCCTTTGACAGACTGGTCTACAGTTAGATCATTTATGTAGCTGCATCTTTGGGGGTTGCAAAAATAATGAAATCTCACTTAAGTACCGTAAATTCCGGACTATAAGCCGCGGCTTTTTCCCCGTTTTTTGGCCCTGCGGCTTATATAACGGTGCGGCTTATCTATGGATTTTTTCAGAAAAAAAAAAAAAAATACAAATAAAATCTCTCTTTTTTAGCACTCTTTCTAACTATAAATCCACTTCTGTTTTAATTTCCTCTCTTGCCCTCTTTTCACCACACCGCGGACACTGTGTGCACTGTAAAAATAAACAAAGGTGGTGTTGTGTTATGTTGTTTTGTTGAAATGTTACGGTAATACGGTAAATGGGAGCTTCCTCAAACAGCCAACAATCCCCTCTGTGCGTGAACCCTTACATATGGTAATTACGGTAAGCAAACGGCCACTCGGTGACCTCCAAAATCGATGGATTTTACAGGTTACACAGCTTCATCAGCACATTTTATGTGCATTGCTTTGCTGCTTGTTTTTTCGATTATTTTTTTGTAAAGCACCTTGAATTGACTTTGTGTATGAAAGACTTGACATCATTGGCGGAAATCAACCGGTTACTCCTACCGGTTCAAAGTTCATCAGCAGCCCGGAATCACAACAAGACGAGCAGTAGAAGCAACTCTCTCTCACTTACCATGGGGAAGGTACGCAGAAATTCACACGACGCAGCTTTCAAGTTGAAAGCAGTCAATCTCGCATTAAAAGAGGGAAATAGAGCAGCAGCGCGTAACCTGGGCATCGACGAGTCAATGGTGAGGCGTTGGAAGGTGCAGCAGGAGGAACTGTCTCAGTGCAAGAAGACCAAAAAGTCCTTCAGAGGTCATAAAAGCAGATGGCCCGAACTTGAAGATTCCCTTGAAGATTGGGTGTTGACCCAGAGAGCAGACGGCCGAGGCGTTTCCACGGTGCAGATCCGACTGAAGGCCAAAACAGTCGCCACCGAAATGAAAATTGAACATTTCATAGGTGGCCCATCTTGGTGCTTCCGATTCATGAGACGAAAGGGACTGTCCGTCCGGGCGAGAACTACTGAACAACTCCCAGTCCCTCCCGACTACCAGGAGAAAATCACAAACTTCGGCGAATTCACACAAAGGAAGATCACGGAATATTATAGGAGTGTGAAAACATCCACAATCACCAACGGGTTCCAAAAGGCTGGACTGCTGCGGGATGAAGAGGATGACGCCGCCACAGCTGGCGCTGAGGGCCGTCAGAGGCTTCAGAGGCTGTTCGATGCCGACACCGACAGTGACGAAGAGGAGTTTGTTGGTTTTGAGTGACAATGAAGGAGAGAGGAGAGTGGTTGACGAAGCCACCCTGAACCTGTTCGTTTCCGACACTGAAGATGAGGACTTTGGTGGTTTCAGTACGCAGGAAGAAGAGGAAGACGAGGATTAGTGACTTGACTTCTCTGGTTACAGCCGTTTGCTGCACATATAGCCTATTGTTGTGTGATTTTGTCTGGGGATTAGTGACCTGACTTTTGTTTTGTTTTGTTGAAATGTTAATAAATGGGAGCTTCCCCAAACAGCCATCTCTTTCCCGACAATCCCCTCTGTGTACGAACCCTTACATATGGTAATTAAACATCAAAACGCCCGCGGCTTATAGTCCGGTGCGGCTTATATATGTAAAAAACAGTCAATTTTGCTGCTGCGGCTTATATACCGGTGCGCCTTATGGTCCGGAATTTACTACTCCCTTCAGCTTATTCAGTAAGTTGTAAAGTGATGGAACATGGAAAAAAATGTCGGTCAAATATTCAAATATAAACAGTAAAACTAATCAAATGGAAATAAATCAAGATAGCAAGCACAGATACAAGGGTAAAATTTACTAAAATTGCCCGTTCAGCAAAGTGAATCTCACCTGGCTCTTTGTTTTCCCAGGTACTTTCTGCTCTCGGTGGTCTTTGTAGTTTTCTCCTTCCCCGTGGCCGACAAGTCCTGCATCCCCTGCTCAGAGCTGGCTACCGTCGCTCTCTTCTTCACCGTCACCTCCTTCATCAGCCTGCACGCATCTGCCAAGATCTTCGCCCGCAAAGCCCTCCTCACAGAGGTCCTGTCCGGCGCCTGCTCCCTCACCTACCTCCTCCCCAATTCCCTCTGGTTCCTGAGGGCCTTGGGGATGACCTTCATCACCGTGCCTGTAGGGGAGATGGTGGTGCTGAACCTGGGGGTGCCCTGCCTCTTATACGGGCACCTTTTCTATCTCCTCTTCCGCATGGCCCAGCTAAGAGGCTTCAAGGGCACCTACCTCTGCCTGGTGCCCTACCTGGTGTGCTTCACCTGGTGCGAGCTCTGCCTGGTGTTCCTCCACAACTCCTCCGCCATTGGACTCATCCGCACCTGCGTGGGCTACTTCCTCTTCCTGTTTGCCCTCCCTATACTCTCACTGGGGCTGGCCGCCATGCTCCTCATCCAGCTGCTGCAGTGGTTCCTCGCCTTGGAACTGACCAAGATGCTCGTCACGCTGACCGTTTGCTTCGTACCGGTAGTGTTGAGGCTGTGGACCAGGTTCAGCCTCAACCCCGTCAAGGTGTTCCGGTCGCTGTCGCGGAGCAGCGTCGTCAAGCTCATCCTGGTGTGGCTCAGCGGGGTGGTGCTCTTCTGCTGGATGTACGTCTATCGCTCTGAAGGCATGAAGGTTTACAACTCCACCCTGACGTGGCCCGAGTACAGCAACCTCTGCGGCCCGCGCGCCTGGAAGGATTCCAACATGGCCCAAACCCAGATCATCTGCTCCCACCTTGAAGGACACCGCGTCACCTGGACCGGCCGCTTCAAATATGTCCGCGTGACGGACATCGAGAACGGGGCGCAGTCGGTGGTCAACCTGCTGCCGGTGTTCATGGGGAACTGGATGCGGTGTCTGTACGGCGAGGCGTACCCGCTGTGCGACGAGGGCAAAAATGTCACAGCCGAGGAGGCTGAGCCTCAGCCCCTCCCCGCCCCCCCACCCCCTCCCGAAGACGCCCTCTGCAAACTGAAAAAACTAGCCAAGAACGAGTGCCACGTCAAGCGCTTCGATCGATACAAATTTGAAGTCACAATGGGCATGCCACTGGAGAGGAAGACCAGGAACGGGACGACCGTAGAGGACGAGGACGCGACTAAAGACATCGTCCTGCGGGCCAGCAACGAGTTCAGGCCCGTCCTGTTGCACTTGAACACGGGAAGCCTGGTGGAGTTCAGCACCATTCTGGAGGGTCGTTTAGGCTCCAAGTGGCCGGTGTTTGAATTGAAAGCCATCCACTGCCTGTCGTGCGTCGATACCCTCGTGCCCAGACGCCGGCAGTTTAAGATCGAGCACGACTGGAGGCGCACGGTCCAGAGCGCACTTCAGTTTGGCTTTGACTTCTTCTTCAACCCCTTCCTCACCGCTCAGCTGGTGCAAGACTCAGAGACAGAGACAGACACTCCCCTACAGGAGGGAGGATAGAGAGACACACACACATCTCTTACATTACATCACTATTTGATACACATTTTTACCCGAGTGTGTGTGAGCTATTTACAGAATGAATAATTGTAGTCTATGAAAAGCAGGAGATTGTAGATGAGGGTAATTGTAGCAAGTTATAAACAGTTTCCGTTATATACATTTGCAAAATGATTGCCTCCGCTGTTTCAGAATTTTATGTAATGTCATGAAGTCGTAATTACACGACTCTGAAGAGGGCTTTTAATTTGAAACGACTGATACAGGAAGTGGCGGCGGGGGCGTGGAGAGAGAGAAAGAAGAGAAAAAGAGTGAAAGGTAGATTTAACTAGCTAACGTTAAGTTAGATTTCAGCATTTTACCATGTATTCTCTATTGATGTTCATGGCCAACTAATATATATTGTGAAATAATGTTCCAGTGAAAGCTTGTTTTGCAGTTAAGTGTCTTTATTTCACATTTTTAAATGAGAGGAAACACTGAGAAGTGTGTTAAGTAACAGTGGTACTAGTACATAAGTACATATACAGAGAGAAATTAAATGTTGACACTAACATGTGTGATGATGCTTCTCATAACATGATCTACAGTAATAGTATAGCTTGTTTAGCTTTGTAGTACTATATGAAGATAAACAGATAAACGTTTGATGTATCTGTGCCTCTGTAAATATGCAGTTGCGTGAGTGTGTGTGATTGTGTTTCAATCGCTTCTGAGCCAAAGTGTGACAATACAGAAGAATGAAAGGGGAGAAACACAAACTATAACGTCATATTAAATAATATGTGGTAATTCACTTTAGCACTGTAAGACACTACCTTAGGAAACACATACGCTCAACCTCCTCATCTGTGGTCAGTGTTTGTTTACCATGAGCATTTCAGATGGTGTGCAATGGGCAGTTTTCAGAATAAGCTGCAGACTTGCTCACCACCAGAGTCCGTTAACAAAGTCAGTTTGATTGTTTTGTATCCGCTAACAGTTTATATATGATTGTCATCCACTGTTTGACTACATGATGGTCAAAATCATCAACAGTATTTGCATTTGACTGTTTCCTTATGAAATGCCCCTGCTTGTCATTTCAATAACTTGCGTCCTTACTTTAACAAAGGCATTGCTGGTGCAGGCAGCATCTGTGGCCTACATACAATTATGGAAACAAAACATTTTTGTTTCTTCTTCTCTAATAAGATTATACTAATGTAGACCCAGAGGTCTAATGCTGTAAAGATTGAATAATTTTTCATATACTATATATATATATATACACCGGTATATATATATAGTAGTATTATATCATATCATAATAGTGGTTTAATGTGAGGGATTATTTCTAAGTGCCTTTATAAGACGTTAACACATTCAGATCCCATGTGCTATTGTGAAGCGTCCTTGTTTACTGTTTATTTTTGTAATATGCAGTTTTGAAATGCTTGAAGATGAACTGGTGGTAATGCTAACCACTGTACTCAACAGGGCTACTTTGGGGAGTGAATAGACTAAATCGTGGCCCTAATCCTCAACCTGATCGCTCACCTGCTTCAAAGCTCATATCGCAGCGCTTATCCAAGTTGATCTCTGCTCTCTCTGTTCTCAGGTGCCTTGCTGTCCCTCCTCTAGCTGTCTTATCTGTTCCCCCCACACTGCTGTGCAGGGTTTTAATATATTTGCTGCCCCTGAATGATGTAAATGTTTCAGGCTAGGCTGTCACTACTGTATCGCTATACTGTGACCAATAAACTGAAGAAAAATGTGGTTCTTGCCCCCCCCCCCCATTTCTTTTTTTTGCACTGATTTTCTTTTTTATACATTTCTAAAATGTGAAGCAACCCCTTAGTCCTGTCTATATAAGCAGCATGTACTTATTGATTATGCATGCATAGACATGGGATTACCACTTGTAGCGTAGTGAGTGTGTTATGCCACTAGGTGGAGCTTCAGACCTCATGACTGCTCTATATCTCATATCTGTTATTATAGTCCATTTCTGGTGATTAATTGCTCAAATTGTCCAACAACAGAGGAGAAACTCAGCAGCCGTGGCAGTGCCTTGGTGGCACACTGTGTATGTCAGCTGTCTACTGAGGTAAGGCTTGTCAGTTCAAGCCTGGGATGTGCACATATTCTTGGGTAGTAAAAAGATTTGCATTTAAATAAAAGTGGCAATAGGCATACAGTAACAACCCATTTCTTGTTTTTATTACACTTCTAGTTAATTGAAGATATTAAAGTGTTAAATCATCAGACTGCATCCATCTTTAAGTCAGCAGGCCAGACCATTATAGATAAACATTGTTTATCTCTATGGGATATAGATGTGATAGAGATAGACACTGTGTTTATCTCTATGGGATATAGATGTGATAGAGATATACACTGTGTCTATCTCTATGGGATATAGATTGCATAGAGATAGACACTGTCTATCTCTATGGGATATAGATTGCATAGAGATAGACACTGTATCTATGGGATATAGATTGCATAGAGATAGACACTGTGTCTATCTCTATGGGATATAGATTGCATAGAGATAAACAGATGGTTACGATGTAACCCAGGTTTCCTGAGGGAGACTTCTCTCCCTCATGAGAAGTACAGATATAGATGTGATAGAGATAGACACTGTGTTTATCTCTATGTGCCAGACTTACGACTACCTGGACAAGACTCCAAAGCACGGCCTGAACCGTGACACTGAAACATTATCATATTTGCCTAAAGTTAGCCTCATAACTGATATTCCACGAGCTAGCATAACATGGTTGGTCCCAGCCAGAAACTTCACTCTGGCTTTCAAACTGAACCCGCTACAGCCATTGAAAGCAAATTTTCAAAATCGTGATATTTCCTGAATATCGCGATATCAAAAATCGGCCCAAGCCTACTCCTCGGGGTTAATGTGTATGTAAAAATTGTTGTAAAAAAATGCAATGCTCTGGCGGACCACCAGTGGTCCGCAAACCACAGTTTGAGAACCAATGCTATACACATTAACATAGGTGCTTATGATGGCACTGGCGATATTAATCACTAAAGTTACCAGTTACATTTGAAAAAAAAAAAAACACATCACACCCGCACGCCCATTGGATGCAATTTCGTTGAAATCTTTATTCAGAAAAAAAACATATTAACATTATTTATAACTGTCCATTTGACAATTTTGTCATCAAAATACATGAACACAAAAATATGTGAATAGTTTGGTCAGGACGTGGAATCAAACTGACAGATGTTCCAAAAATAGGATAAATAAAAGAATAAACTGTCTTCTAAAAATAAAAGTAATCGGTGAGGAAGGCTAAAGAGATCAGAGTACTATCTCTCTCTGCCGTTGCCTTGGGAGCAATCATCAATAGAGACGATCAGGTCCGCAGTCCGTTCATGTTAAAGAAACGAAACCTCGTACATTTCAAAAAGAGAGTTGGTATATACAGACACCATTTAGGCCCTTTGAAGTGACGAGTTTTAGGAGACTTTTTTTTCTTTTAGAATACAACATTAATCAGAAAACATTCCCCATTCATCTTGGTTCTCAGTTTCACAGGGTAGAAACTTGATTCCTGGACGGCTTCATTCAAAATGTACATGTAAATGTATGAACCGAACACTGGTAAACATGCTTCAGTGTCCTGAGACACAACGAAAGGTAGGGCAGCTCGGTCATCTATGGTTACTAGTGCCGCACAGGGCCCGGCTGGGGCCCCTGAAGCCTTTGTACAGCTGGGTCTAAATGGTTAAGAAGGCAGCCAAGTCAGTCACTCAGTCAATTTATAAACACATAATGCTAAATCCGTTTGACATGCAGCATCTTTTTTGCTTGATTGTTGGAATTATTATTTTTTGTTTTTTTTGCTTGATTCGAGTCATATTTCACGGCAAAGTAGCACATGACGCAGCCCCAGTTCAGAAGCAGAATCCACAATCAAACAGAAGTTGAGGGAGCCTGTTTCAGCAGAGGAGACGTTACACAATGTTAAGACTGAAATGCACGGTGTAGGAACTGTGTCCACATAAATAGGCCATAGTGGAATCTCTAATGCAGCCCAGTTGTACATAGTCTCTCCTGGCTAAGGGAGAGCTCAGAGGCGTCTGGGTGCATTTGGAGGGAGAGAGGGGGGCGTCCCGAGTTCATCCTCGCCACATATCATTAATTGTCATTGTCATAATCATCACCATCACCATCAAAACGACCATCATTAACATCATTTCAGAATGGGAATGTACTAAAATAAGAGTTGAACTGAAACTGAACGGTGACTTACAGTACATAAACGGACGGGTTTTTCATCTCTGCCACCGGCAGACGACCACAAAAGGTTTTGTTATACAAATCAAAAACAGTGGGCGGGGAATGGGAATAGGTTTTGTTGGAGCACAGACACGGCCAAATACAGAGAAGAGGAGGAGGTGGAATAACAGAAAAAAAACACCAAAAAAAGACAGAAATATGTAAACGTCTTTCCTGTCTGGGGGGAAATTCATGCCCCTCAGAAACTGACCTGTAGCAATCAACACACCGTTAACCAATCAGCAAATCCACAGTTTAGAGAATTCCGCAACCCCCATAATCCATTGCGTAATCCAGCCGGTTCCCTCTTCTAGCCCTGGAGCGGGTCCTTTCAGTTCCGGGAGGCCCGGGAAGAGGTGTGGGAGTGTATGAATAGTGCGTGTGTGTGTGTGTGTGTGTGTGTGTGTGTGTGTGTGTGTGTGTGCGTGTGTGTGTGTGCGCACATTCCGGCATAGGTGTATACGGGTGTAAACTCTTGAATGGGCCGCGCGGCACGCTCCCTCAATGCATCTCGGAGTTGAGTTTGTCCTGGAAGATGTAGAGGTTATTGGTGGCGGCGATGGCGATGATGTTGTGGGTGGGGTGCCAGGCGGTGTGGAGGATCTTCTTGGTGAAGTCCAGGCTGTCCACGCTGATGTCGTCCTTGCGCCGCTTGCTGCCTGCGGCGCACACCCTCCGCGGCTTCAGCACGGCCCGCGGCTTGCTGCTCTCCCGGGACGCCTCCAGGGTCACGTCCCGCTTGGTGTTGCGGTCGAACATGCGGAAGAAGTTGTTGTAGGCTCCCGTCATGATCACACTGTGTCGGAGAGGAGGATGGAGGAGAAGAGAGAGGACAGCAAACGTGAAGGGAGTGACAAGAGAAGATACAGTATCAAATTCTGATGTGGTACAGTCACTCACACTACAACATTCCGTTACCACAGTATGGAGAGACACTCATGCATTCGGTATTACGGTACCCATAGACTATACAAATATGGAGGTAGGCACCAGTGATGTCATTCATGCACAAATGAATGACATCACTGGTCCACAACTTAACGCAAATCAACTCTCAATAACTGTCAAAACTAAATGAATGTCTGCTAAACTGTTTACAGTTTTCAGATTATGTGTGAGATCATGTGCAAAATAAATCATTGTTTTTCGGTGAAGTTCTCACTTTTCAAGATCTTTCTATCCTTGTGAGGACATGTGATCCTTATAAGTACAAAACATAAACACACAGGCAGCAGTTGAATACAAGCGGTATAAACCCAAATAAACTATCAAACATAAAAGGCTCTATACATGCAGCTATAGAATGTATTTCAAGTTACTTTATATGAAGTGTTAATAATAATAATTATATGAAGCCTTAATAAACTTCCTATCTGTTCAGTTTCTTATTTATCTTTGGGCTTCCTTGGAAGACCTTTCCCTTATAAGTAAAGACATTCAAGTCTTCATGGGTCCGAAATGACGACCCGGGAAATTTGTGGCTGGACCCGTCTATTATTAGAAAGCTAAGACCCGGACAGACCCCATAAATGTCGGACCTGGACCGGACCCAGAGTCACTTCTTTTGAATGGACCCGAGACCCGTCCGGGTAGGCTCCTCGGTTATTTGGGGGTTCGGGCATACCCGAAGACCTCTAGTAGACAAACGTGTACAAGAAAACAATAACACACACATGCACGAACACACGCACACACATACACACACTCTTCAGGTACCTGTCCGATCCGTTCCAGGCACACTCGAACTTGTCAAAGATGCAGTCGTTTTCGTAAAGGGAGCACAACTTGCTGCGGAGGTAATCGTGAACCTGCGGGAAAACACACACACACACACACGCACATATGATTAATAATGGTTCCAGGGTATAGTTTCACTCCGGTGTATTGATTCCAATTGTAAGCTATAAATAGAAGAGCGAGCAGAGGAGCACCGACAAAACTCTCTCTCTCTCACACACACATACACACACACACACACACACAGCAGAGGATAGCACGGCAGCTGTAACAGAAACCTCCCTGAAGGCAGGGCTAATAACACAACAGCAGCCCTCAGCAATATGAGGGCCGGGGGTACATTTTTAATCTAAACTCCTTCGCCATATCACCAAATCCATTACCGTCCACTTCTGCATTACCCTAACCCACCAAGAGGACGCACACACACCAACACGCACCAACACGCTCACACACACAATCACTGACTAATAACTCTTGTCCCCCTTGCGCTCGGCCCGCCTGTGTCAGCGTTGTGTCTGCCCAGTGATGCAAGGGCCTGAAACGCACACCTCCATCTCTCTATTCAGCCTGAGCTCCACACACACACACACACACACACACACACACACACACCGCCCCCAGCTGTTTTCCAAATCTGCATAAAGGCGGCCGTCAACAGTCTCCTTGCAAATCAATAAACGGTCAAGCTGAGGTCGGCTCACGGCTGTGCATCAAACCCCGGTGACATTTTTGTTTTCCCCTCGTGGCTCTTTCCACGCCGGGGATCAAATCATATGATTGTGTCGGCTTGATTTGAATATACAGTCTTTTTTTTCTCTTTGATTTAGCACTGCACACATGCACACTGCACACATGTACACTGCACACGTGCACACGTGTACACTGCACACGTGCACACGTGTACACTGCACACATGTACACTGCACACGTGCACACTGCACACATGTACACTGCACACGTGCACACGTGTACACTGCACACATGTACACTGCACACGTGCACACATGTACACTGCACACGTGCACACATGTACACTGCACATGTGCACACATGTACGTGCACACATGTACACTGCACACGTGCACACATGTACACTGCACACGTGCACACATGTACACTGCACACGTGCACACATGTACACTGCACACGTGCACACTGCACATGTGCACACATGTACACTGCACACGTGCACACTGCACATGTGCACACGTGCACACATGTACACTGCACACATATGTACACTGCACATGTGCACACATGTACACTGCACACGTGCACACATGTACACTGCACACGTGCACACTGCACACATGCAGCCTACTGCTCCTGCAAACTCATTCATTTGATCTACACTTCTCTTGTTCCAAGCAGAATGAAAGTGTTCATTTGGCCAAACCAGAAGAGTTCAATTCATTCACCCAGTGTTGTTCCCTCCTCCACCCATACACTGCAGCCTATCCCAATCCCTCTCTCTCATCCTCTTGTCTACCAACTCTCTTCCTCTCCCTCATTCTCCTCTCCTCCTTTCATCACACCATCCCATCCCTCTCTACTCTGACCCCCCCACCCCCACCCTCTCTCTCTCTCTCTCTCTCTCTCTCCTTGCTGCATTGCAGATCTAGGTGTCGGGGCTGTGTGAGGTATCGCTCCCACCCGCTTCACTTTATGAGTGGAGGCTCAGCTTCTATAAATAGGCTCGGCCCACTCTCGGCTGCCTCATAGCCTCTCTCGACACACACACACACACACACACACACACACACACACACACACACAGTCACCCACACACACACACACACACACCCAGTCACCCACACACACACACACACACACACACACACACCCACCCACCCACCCACCCACCCACACACACACACACACACACACACAATGCCAGCAGCAGAAATACTAAACACATATTGAACATGAAGTTAGGAGACAGGTGCACCATGCAGAAATGCATAAACAGTACAATGTACAGCCTATTGTAAACATTCACAAGTGACATTACAATTAGTTTTGAGATGTATGTGTGTGTGTGTGTGTGTGTGTGTGTGTGTGTGTGTGTGTGTGTGTGTGTGTGTGTGAAAGCCAGCTGTAGTGAAAGGGGGGGAGGAGCTCTTTTTATGGGCTTAGTGCACTGTGCGGGGATTAACTGAAACGTATATGTGTAGCCTACATCTTCACAGCATGTTAGGCACGCTTAATCTCCCATCCCACACACACTCCATGACAATACAGTATGTCTCTTTTCTCTCACACACATTATTCTCTCTTCTCCCAACACACACACACACACACACACGCACCTATGGTCAAAATGAGGAGGAAGTTGGGGCCACAGTGAAGGCTCCTGGTGGCTATACGCTGATGAGGAGTGCATTTTCTGGCATGCAATCAATCCAATTATCCCTAAAAGGCTTTGGAAAAATGTCCTCATCACTGAGCACTATGATAACACCACAGAAGAAGAAGAAGAAGAAGACCACTATGATTCTGAGAGATCAACTTCTTCCCATAATGCATTTCTTTCTCACACGGGACATGTGCTTTCCAGGATGACAATGCCACCTTTTCAGTAAGACGCAATTAGTTACCCAGCGGTTTGGACGTGCCATTTTCTAGCGGTATAAATTTGGAGAAACCAGATCATTGCTCAAAATCAGCATATTAGTGATTTGTACTGGCCTTTCCCCTGGGAGTCACAAGCAGAGCAGAAAACACACACACACACACACACACACACACACACACACACACACACACACACACACACACACAGACACACACACACACACACAGGTCATTAATGCTTTCCTTGCTATTGATTATTTCACCAAGAGAGTGCCTTGCCAAAAATAACTTCGTCAGAGCGGCTTTCAGTGGAGAGTTTGTGGTCTAAATGCTGTTATCTTTGCCTCATACCACTATGTTCACGCTGGAGTTTCCTGCGTCTCAACTAAACCCTCTACCCACAGTCAAGACCCCCACACGCCCCACCTGGTATGTCTCCAGGGGCTTGCTCTCCATGTTGAGGTCCCACACCTTGGCGGTCAGGTAGTCTCTGGTGAGCAGGTAGCGGCCGCTGTGGCTGAACTTGACGTCCGACACAGAGGAGATGATCTCGGAGAAGAAGGAGCGGGCGCTGGGGTCCTCGGGCTCCTCGAACACTGCAGAGGAGGGCCGGGGGAGGGGTCATTGTTTGTTATGGGTGTGCAGGTGTGGAGGGTCGTTTATGCATAAGTGTACAGTATAGGTTCAAGTTTAGTGTGTTTGCGTGAGAGACAGATTGTATGGAGGACTACTCTGTGTGTGCGTGCATACAATGTGTGTGTGTGTGTGTGTGTGTGTGTGTGTGTGTGTGTGTGTGTGTGTGTGTGCACACACACACAAGGCCTGCTTCCCTGGCCTGTGCATATTAAGCAGGGTATCTGCAGGTTCCAGAAAGCCAAACTTAAGACATTAAGACATGTTAATGCTACACAGAATTAAATTTAAGACCAACTGAAAAAACCCAAATAAAGACACAAAGCTGTTCAAATCTATTTCTGCTAAAACTATAAATGGGCAGTATTGTTGTCCATTTAGGATTTCTTTTAGTTCAATAAATTATGCATGATGTTCCCAAAATAAAAGTAATTGTGTTAAATAATCGTGATGTCAATATTGATCAAAATAATGGCGATTAGCATTTTGACCAGAATCGGAGAATCGTGCAGCCCTACTGCATTGAGACAAGCTGCTGTTGTTCTAAAACAGACAGAAAGTCAGAAATCTCAGTACACGGCCAAGTAATCATTGAGTTAACTGGTGTTGATCAGCAATCGTATCAAACCCTAGCTAATGTACTCTAGTGTGCTATTGCATTGTGAAAAATCAAACGTATTGCACCTTTAAAAGATCCTTTCTATGAAGAGATGTTCAGAATGTTTCAGGAGCCACCCACAGGTCAGACACCCTGCCTGCAGCGTGATTTCTAACCCCACATAGGATAAGCAATAACCACGCCCTGTGGCGCCGGGATTGGCCAGGAGCATTGAAGCTTGGGACATCATCTTCATCTTTTAAAATAAAGATGTTTAAAAAACTATTGCTTGTTACATTTTCAGTGCTGTACCTTTTCTCTGGGTAAGAATTGAGCTTGAAATTAACGATATGATATATTATATCATATGAGCTATGAACGTGAACACAACACCGTTTATATTATTGCATGTTTTTGTAGATTGTGTACATTGTGTAGATTACAATTATTATGCTTATTATTATTATTACTATGCTAAGGAAGGTAGGTGACCATAATTAATTTCAATGTCCGCTCTCAATATCGCTGTCTGTTCTCAAGTAGTTCTCAAGAGCTATTCAGTTGGTTCATGAAATCGCTGGGCTGCGTGCCTCCAGTGTTGCTCCTGGCCAATCCCGGCGCCACAGGGCGTGGTTATTGCTTATCCTATGTGGGGTTAGAAATCACGCCTCCCTGCACCCTGGCTCTCAGCATGGGGTACTCACCCACAGACACCCTCCCTGCACCCTGGCTCTCAGCGGGGGCTACTCACGTTTGGAGTGTCTGTCACACAGCGCGGCCTCTCTCATGTCACAGAGGCGCAGGGTGCCCTTGCTGCTGCTGTAGACAAACAGGTTACAGTGATGGGGGTGAAACTCAGCTGCTGTGATCACCTCTGTCAGATCCTCCATGTTGGCAGGCTTGATGTCAACAATGTCTGAGAGGGAGGCACCGCTCAGGCAAACAACAAAGAGGAGATGGTTCTCAATGCCTATATACACTACCAGGCAGTCTGTCTGTGCTGCACTGCACTGTATATACACTACCAGGCAGTCTGTCTGTGCTGCACTGCACTGTATATACACTACCAGGCAGTCTGTCTGTCTGTGCTGCACTGTATATACACTACCAGGCAGTCTGTCTGTGCTGCACTGCACTGTATATACACTACTAGGCAGTCTGTCTGTGCTGCACTGCACTGTATATACACTACCAGGCAGTCTGTCTGTGCTGCACTGCACTGTATATACACTACCAGGCAGTCTGTCTGTGCTGCACTGCACTGTATATACACTACCAGGCAGTCTGTCTGTGCTGCACTGCACTGTATATACACTACCAGGCAGTCTGTCTGTGCTGCACTGCACTGTATATACACTACCAGGCAGTCTGTCTGTGCTGCACTGCACTGTATATACACTACCAGGCAGTCTGTCTGTGCT
>NC_139634.1:16868605-16873605 GCF_964638095.1 Poromitra crassiceps
TTTTTCAGTTGTAGTTTTTTTCGCACCAGATTAATTCCAGACCCCTGAAAAGTGTTTTCACAAATTTTGGAGGCAATTGGAGCAACGGTGCGCTTTGCAACTCCAGACAAACAGACAGCTCTCCAATTAGTAGTAAGATTTTACCATCAATTGTAATGCACAGTTATGGCTCATTTCCACCACATATAACAGCACAGTACAGCTCTACTCGATCTGGTATTACTCGGCTCTACTTGATATAGACTCTGTTTCCATAGCAAGTTTACTTGCCTCCGCCCACACCTGGTCGTCATAGCGACCGCATATCTGCCCTCCGCCCATAGCCGAAGTAGGCTATAAGTATAACGTTAAAATTAAATCCATACACAGAACTTTTAAACTGATTATGAAATACTGGTGCCTCTAAATGACCTACAGTGTACATGGGCAAATGTGACAATCGGCTAGGAGAATGGATATCACTTTGTTGTTACTCAAACTCACATGCATGCACTGCGTGGGGACGGGAGAGGCGCTACGAGGAGAACCCCAGCGGCAACTCAACAGGCAAGACCGCGGCTTCGCCTGCGGCCTAGCGGAGCCAACTACAAAGGGCTTCCCGAGGAGCGGACTTTTTTCTCTCTCAAAACAATTGAAAACCACCGCATGTTAAAGCTGAGCAAGGAGATGGATTTTATTTCACCAGAGCCGAAAGCAGCAACACAAAATAAATAACTTCTGGAAATAACAGAAGAGAAGGTAAGCCCCACTAAACTGGTATCCAGCATTGACAGTAGATGCCTACAGTAAACATGATTCTGCCTGACCAATCAGTCCAATCGTCTACAGTGTTTTCACGTCACCGTATGGTACCGGGTCCACAGCCCTAGAACCTCAACAGAGCAGGGACCAAAAGCAGCACGACTCAACCCCGAGTCAACCCGGGCTGTCCACGTTTTTGATCGGTGGAATGAGACAAAAAAGCGAGACGAGCTGTGCGGGGCCACGTTGATACCAGCGGTGGAAATGGGCCATTACAGACAGAGACAGTAGACTTGATCATTTGTTTGATAGGCCTATGGTAGCTGAGATAACGCTTTGTGAAAACGTGTTCTTAAATAAGTGTTTTGCTCTTGTTACTGCCAGGGGTATTGTCATAATCCTTGTCATCCGTTCTAATGAGCAGTAGCCTAAACGTGTCCACAAATTGTTTTATGGAATGTGGAAAAACACTGAGGTATACAGTAATGTTGAAATTGCATTTATGTTTTCTTAAGACATCTCAGGCTGTTCATCATCTGGTCTGTTTGTCTATTCACTGTGTATGTTTTCAAACTGTACCTGGCTTACACTAAAAGAAACAGGAACATTTGGAGCTGTTGTTATTTGTAGGTTATTATGTAATGATTGTCTTTGTCTGGCCCATTTGAGACCAAATTGGGTCGCATGTGGCCCGTGAACTAAAATGGGTTTGACCTGTAGACTATCAGTCAAAAGTTTGGACGTGCATTTTTCATTATTTTTACGATTTTCCACATTTCAGCATAATAATAAAGACATAAGAACTATGAAATAACACAAATGGAATCATGCAGTGACCAAAGAAGTGTAAAAACGATGCTATATTTGAGATGTTTAAAGTAGACGCCCTTTGCCTTGATAGAAAGGCAGAAAAGGATTCACTATTTATATTTGTCTAAAAACTAACAAAAGCATAAGCCTTAGGATCAAAACAGCTTTAAGATCATGAAAAACATTGATACATTCAATCAGGTGTTTCCACACTTTTTGACTGTTAGTGTATAAATCATTGAGATATATACATTTTTCTGTCGATGGTATAAATATGCAATTTTTTTACTGTGTATAAATAACATCCATTCATATAGCATTCATCATTTCCACTGACATTAATAACATATTAATGCTAAATCCAAATGCACGTGGATGTCCTTAATTGCACAGTGTGAGTTTAATGTATGTATGAATTTAAAGTTCATGTGTGTTGTGAGCTGATCTGCATTTCTCATAGCATCATTTGCATGAAATATTTGTCTTTGCCAGAACATGATTTACATAGCATTTGAGAATTTACATAGCATTTGAGCCTTGATCTGACATTTACATACAGCATAGAGTATACACACATACACACACAGAAACACGCACGCACGCACGCACACACGCACGCACGCACACGCACACACACACACACACACACACACACACACACACACACACACAGAAAGACACACTGTGCCATACTGTGCATTGACCTGGATAGCTGAGAAAACAATAGGTTATTACTGTAAATAGAAACAGTAACAGATACATCCATTTCTCGCATTGCTGCCCTGTGCAGCTAGCAATAGTGGATATCACGCACACACACACACACACACACACACACACACACACACACGCACGCAGACAGACACACACACCTTTGTGCCAGTGACCCACTTTTGCACATGCACATACAGTACATCTGCACCCACTGACCTACTTATGCAGCCCAACCTACTGCGTGTATGAATGTTTCAGTGTGTGCGTTCACGTGCGCGTCCATGGATAGATAGATAGATAGATACATAGCTAGATAGATAGATAGATAGATAGATACATAGCTAGATAGATAGCTAGATAGATACATAGCTAGATAGATAGATATATAGATATATAGATAGATAGATATATCTGTGAAGCGCTAGATAGATAGATATATAGATAGATAGATATATCTGTGAAGCTGTGAAGCGCTTTGAGCACTTGGAAAGGCGCTATATAAATCCAATCATTATTATTATTTATTATTATTATAGATAGATAGATAGATAGATAGATAGATAGATAGATAGATAGATAGATAGATAGATAGATAGATAGATATGCATTACCTGTAGGGAGGTGACAGTGGAGATGTCCTTGATGCGGCCCTCCTCATCCTTCAGGTTGTATCCCTCCGGCCGCTTATCTCTCTCACTCACCTTCCACAACTTAATGGTCTTATCTGGGAGACAGACAGGAGCATCAACCCAGTCACATACAGAAGAACAGTGATGATCATCAGATAGGAGCATCAACCCAGTCAGAAGAACAGTGATGATGATCAGACAGGAGCATCAACCCAGTCACATACAGAAGAACAGTGATGATCATCAGACAGGAGCATCAACCCAGTCACATACAGAAGAACAGTGATGATGATCAGACAGGAGCATCAACCCAGTCACATACAGAAGAACAGTGATGATCATCAGACAGGAGCATCAACCCAGTCACATACAGAAGAACAGTGATGATCATCAGACAGGAGCATCAACCCAGTCACATACAGAAGAACAGTGATGATCATCAGACAGGAGCATCAACCCAGTCACATACAGAAGAACAGTGATGATCATCAGACAGGAGCATCAACCCAGTCACATACAGAAGAACAGTGATGATCATCAGACAGGAGCATCGACCCAGTCACATACAGAAGAACAGTGATGATCAGACAGGAGCATCAACCCAGTCACATACAGAAGAACCGTGATGATCAGACAGACAGGAGCATCGACCCAGTCACATACAGAAGAACAGTGATGATCAGACAGGAGCATCAACCCAGTCACATACAGAAGAACAGTGATGATCACACATGAGCATCAACCCAGTCACATACAGAAGAACAGTGATGATCACACAGGAGCATCAACCCAGTCACATACAGAAGAACAGTGATGATCAGACATGAGCATCAACCCAGTCACATACAGAAGAACAGTGATGATCAGACAGGAGCATCAACCCAGTCACATACAGAAGAACAGTGATGATCAGACAGGAGCATCAACCCAGTCACATACAGAAGAACAGTGATGATCAGACAGACAGGAGCATCAACCCAGTCACATACAGAAGAACAGTGATGATCAGACAGGAGCATCAACCCAGTCACATACAGAAGAACAGTGATGATCATCAGACAGGAGCATCAACCCAGTCACATACAGAAGAACAGTGATGATCACACATGAGCATCAACCCAGTCACATACAGAAGAACAGTGATGATCACACAGGAGCATCAACCCAGTCACATACAGAAGAACAGTGATGATCAGACAGGAGCATCAACCCAGTCACATACAGAAGAACAGTGATGATCACACATGAGCATCAACCCAGTCACATACAGAAGAACAGTGATGATCAGACAGGAGCATCAACCCAGTCACATACAGAAGAACAGTGATGATCAGACAGGAGCATCAACCCAGTCACACACAGAAGAACAGTGATGATCAGACAGACAGGAGCATCAACCCAGTCACACACAGAAGAACAGTGATGATCATCAGACAGGAGCATCAACCCAGTCACACACAGAAGAACAGTGATGATCACACATGAGCATCAACCCAGTCACATACAGAAGAACAGTGATGATCAGACAGGAGCATCAACCCAGTCACATACAGAAGAACAGTGATGATCTGACAGGAGCATCAACCCAGTCACATACAGAAGAACAGTGATGATCTGACAGACAGGAGCATCAACCCAGTCACACTCACATCCAGAAGAACAGTGATGATTTACAAATGTAACAACTGGATAAGAGATGCTTGTTTATCTGCTTTGAAGTGAGCCAGCTATCTCACACTCTCACAGTAGATGTGATTAAGAAGTATCAGAGTTGGCTACATAGTATTGAATTTGGTATCAATCTGGGGGAAATGAGGGGTTACAGGAGCCCTGATTCAGGATGTAAAAGAGAAGAGAAGAGTCCACTCAGGCACTTGAACAGATCAGAAACCACAGATAAACAAGAGAATCCAGCACACTTCAAAAGACAACTTGGACTGTAAAGCGTTTTATCAACAGTCGCAGACACAGAGAGTCTGCATTATATCGAATCAGTGACAGCACAGCATTAGCCAACTGCTGAGGCAGGTCTTACATTTTTCATACCCTCAATCATAAATAATATAGTGCTTATAGAAATCAATACTGCCGCGCTCAAGGTCAATC
>NC_139634.1:16883605-16961105 GCF_964638095.1 Poromitra crassiceps
GACAGAGAGAGCCTGACGGCTAACGGGGCGGGATCTCAATATGTCTTTCCATACGATTCTCCTAGAGTCATCCCTGAAACAGGCAGCAAGGATCCAATGCGAGGGAAGAGAGGACAGCCTGTTAGGCCTGTCAAATTCTCTCCAGCAGTGATGACTGTAGTACACGATTAACACAACACCTGTCAGTAGTGAGACAGAAGCAGTTTGAGTTGGGTGAGTACTATTTACATTTGTTCTCTTTACAATTTAGTTATTTTTCTTTTTTCTTTTTATTGGCTGCTCTATTGGCTATATTCTGTTGAGTCTGTCCAGGTGCATAACACTGTTGTCATGTGAAAACCTCACAGTTCCTCATAATTGTGATTGTGCTTGAAGGATTACATGTTCCTCTCTGAGTTGACAACATTCTCTGACTCTTCAGCTTATGAAAGCCATTCAGGCGTTCTCAATCCCAACTCGTCAACATACTGACATTTGGTCAGGGCTCCTTGGCGTCACTTTAACACACTGGGTACCGCTTTTCCGCCATTTTTCAACCTGCAGGGTAGTCCAATAGACTTCTATAGAACTCCAACAACCTGCAGGGTAGTCCAATAGACTTCTATAGAACTCCCACAACGTGCAGGGTAGTCCAATAGACTTCTATAGAACTCCCACAACGTGCAGGGTAGTCCAATAGACTTCTATAGAACTCCCACAACGTGCAGGGTAGTCCAATAGACTTCTATAGAACTCCAACAACCTGCAGGGTAGTCCAATAGACTTCTATAGAACTCCCACAACGTGCAGGGTAGTCCAATAGACTTCTATAGAACTCCAACAACCTGCAGGATAGTCCAATAGACTTCTATAGAACTCCCACAAGGTGCAGGGTAGTCTAATAGACTTCTATAGAACTCCCACAACGTGCAGGGTAGTCTAATAGACTTCTATAGAACTCCAACAACCTGCAGGGTAGTCCAATAGACTTCTATAGAACTCCAACAACGTGCAGGGTAGTCTAACAGACTTCGATAGAACTCCCACAACGTGCAGGGTAGTCTAATAGACTTCTATAGAACTCCAACAACCTGCAGGGTAGTCCAATAGACTTCTATAGAACTCCAACAACCTGCAGGGTAGTCCAATAGACTTCTATAGAACTCCCACAACGTGCAGGGTAGTCCAATTGACTTCTATAGAATTCCCACAACCTGCAGGGCAGTCCAATAGACTTCTATAGAACTCCAACAACCTGCAGGGTAGTCCAATAGACTTCTATAGAACTCCAACAACGTGCAGGGTAGTCCAATAGACTTCTATAGAATTCCCACAACGTGCAGGGTAGTCTAATAGACTTCTATAGAATTCCCACAACGTGCACAGTAGTCCAATAGACTTCTATAGAATTCCCACAACGTGCAGGGTAGTCCAATAGACTTCTATAGAATTCCCACAACGTGCAGGGTAGTCCAATAGACTTCTATAGAATTCCCACAACGTGCAGGGTAGTCCAATAGACTTCTATAGAATTCCCACAACGTGCAGGGTAGTCCAATAGACTTCTATAGAATTCCCACAACGTGCAGGGTAGTCCAATAGACTTTTATAGAACTCCCACAACGTGCAGGGTAGTCCAATAGACTTCTATAGAATTCCCACAACGTGCAGGGTAGTCCAATAGACTTCTATAGAATTCCCACAACGTGCAGGGTAGTCCAATAGACTTCTATAGAATTCCCACAACGTGCAGGGTAGTCCAATAGACTTCTATAGAATTCCCACAACGTGCAGGGTAGTCCAATAGACTTCTATAGAATTCCCACAACGTGCAGGGTAGTCCAATAGACTTCTATAGAATTCCCACAACGTGCAGGGTAGTCTAATAGACTTCTATAGAATTCCCACAACGTGCAGGGTAGTCCAATAGACTTCTATAGAATTCCCACAACGTGCAGGGTAGTCTAATAGACTTCTATAGAATTCCCACAACGTGCAGGGTAGTCCAATAGACTTCTATAGAATTCCCACAACGTGCAGGGTAGTAGCCAGTAGTGTCACACTGAAATAAAGCGGTGGTGGATGGACGTATGTTTGCCTATGATGCCGACCGGGGTTCCATCTCCAGCTTTTTATGTTTTTTAACTAATGTTTTTCTTATTTAACTATGACCAAACCATTTCTATAACCTGAACCATGTTGTTTTAGTTGCCTAAACATAACACAAGTTGTTTTATTTGCCTACATTTACCATAACCTTAACTATAACTTTAAAGGGATACACCAACAATTTTGGAGATTCGCCTATTTGCCATAATGCCGATATTAAAGGTAGAATGTGGATGCCTTCATCTTCACTGTGTGTACAGTACAGAGTGCACTACAGCCCTCACTGCTTATAGCTTAGCACTACAATGGTAGTCTATGGTATCGCTGCCTTCCCCTGTTCAGTCGCCTAAAATACACATTCCAACAGCACCAGAAACACTCACATGTACATGTTGTGACTCGTGTACTCACCACGCCATGAAATAATAATCCAAAGTTACTGGAAACGGTCATTTTTGAAGTAAATCCATAGCGAGAACTAACAAAGAGGGTTCCAAGAGGGTTCCCTCTGTGACCAAAGTTACTTCCTCGTTTGCCTAAGGCGCATGCACTGTTTGCAGTCATCAGCATGCTCCTCGAAGTTGTGGGGGTTCTATAGAAGTCTATTGGACTACCCCTGCATGTTGACAAATAACAAAATAGGTGTACCCAGTGCGTTAAAAAGCGACACCAAGGGATCCTGACAACACGTCAGTATGGTGATGAATCAGGAGTGAGAACGTGTTGGTTTTGGAGATGAGAGGTTTTCAGCCGACAGCCTGTACATGCCCTGAAGGGGTTTATTTTGCGATAATGACGGGCTCGCTAGACATTATCCCGCTTATTACACGGTATACTACTTACTAAGGAAAGCTACGCTAACATTTGTTTTTCTTTCTTTCTTTGCCACCGGGTGTCACGGATGAGCTAAAATAACCGCTACATTTACCAGACTTTTTCTGCAGATTGATATGACTGGACGTGGCCCTCCAGTCTTTCAGAACGCCATGCATAGCAACGGTCTGTTATTTCTGTATGACAGACCAACCAGAATCAGGTATTCAACAAAGCCGTGTAATAAACATAATTCATAACGAATAAATAATTGTTCACACACACAAAAAAACTTACATGACTTCCAAGAATGTCAACATTTGAAATGTTAAAACATTGATGCATAATTCCCTTGGTTACTATTATTACTGCAACTATTCTAAGCACTATGCCTCCTCCATCCTTGAAGCCACTGCCACTCCAACTGAAGGTAAGAGGGGATGAGAGGGGGGGGGGTGAGAGGAGGGGGGAGTAGAGGAAGGGAAGAAGGGAGGGAAGGTGAAGCATTCCCCCCCTGTAGGAGTTTATAGGGCAGGGGAATCCCCATGGGACCTCCTACTAACACACACTGTTGTGCACGCACACGCACAAAAAGACATACTGTACATGCTCACAGACTCAAATGGATATGAATGGAACACAGAAAGTAAAGAACGATGGAGGCACTTACTCAGAAACCAAACCCCCCCCCCACACACACACACACATACATTGTGTTTAAGCAGGCTTTAGAGCACTGTTGGATAATTGTTTGGCAGACGCACCACTTCAGCACCAGCGATGCTGTGAGTTGCATTAGACTAGAGGAGCGAGGGAGAGAGGGAGGGAGGGAGGGATGGGGGAGGGAGGGAGGGAGGGATGGGGGGGGGATGCAGGCAGGAGGACGGGGGATGGGGTGAACGTGGAGAAAAGGTAGAGGGGGGTTGTGGTGGATGGAGAGGGAGAGGCGGATGAATCATATTGCATCACATGGGACAGAAAATAGGAAGATTGTCTACTTCTTCTGTGCATTATACAATAATTTATTCTCAGCGTGGTCTTCATGTGTTGCACAACCCTTTGAGACCAGTGCTGTAGTGTGTGTATGTGTGTGTGTGTGTGTGTGTGTGTGTGTGTGTGTGTGTGTACGTACGCACGCGTGTACGTGTGTCCATCAGCCATTCACCCTGAATAATGACTGTGTCTGCCTGAGATGTGTGGAATAATTAATAGGGCTATTATTGGTGGGCGGACACGACCTGTCAATCATATCGGCCCACCTTGAAAAGCAGCATGTTTATCATCACGGGCTGTTGCTATGGTAATAATGGATGATCTGATGGCCATGCACTCATCAAAACCCTTTCTTTGAAAGCAACAGGGATACACAGGCACGAATACACACACACACAGACAAACAAGCATTCTCACACAAACACACACACAAAAACACAGATATTCTTCTTCTTAATGATACAATATGTTGCACACACACACACACACACACACACACACACACACAAAAACACAGATATTCTTCTTCTTAATGATACAATATGTTGCGCACACACACACACACACACACACACACACACACACACACACACACACATTTACTAATTTCCTCCACAGGCAGCACCATGGCTCTCCTCCCTTCTCTATGGGTCTGTGTGAAGGGAAATGACATTACAGCACAGACACAGGAAGTGTAATTCTCTTTATGTAGTGATGTGGGATCACAAATGAGCTCACAATACGTTCATGACCCCACCACCCCCGCCCCGCCCCACCATTCCCTGAAATTATAATCTGCTGGTCTGGTCTGATAAAAGAAACAGATTGGGACAGACAGACAGACAGACAGACAGACAGACAGACAGGCAGGCAGGCAGACAGACAAACAGACAGACAGACAGACAGGCAGACAGACAGACAGACAGGCAGACAGACAGACAGGCAGGCAGACAGACAGACAGGCAGCCAGACAGACAGACAGACAGAAAAGGCAGGCAGACAGGCAGACAGACAGACAGACAGACAGCCAGACAGACAGACAGACAGGCAGACAGACAGGCAGGCAGACAGACAGACAGGCAGCCAGACAGACAGACAGACAGACAGGCAGCCAGACAGACAGACAGACAGACAGACAGACAGGCAGACAGACAGACAGACAGGCAGACAGGCGAGCAGGTGAGATTAGTGGTGTAACTGAGATTAGCAGGAGTGGAAGTGGAGATTGTGCAACGCTTCTAATCCATCCGGCTGTTTCCACAGCCTGTGTGCTTCTTTCTATTCCCTCAGCCTCTCATCTGATATACACAACATTTCAATCTGATACACACACCTGTTATATTCAGGAGAGGGCTGGAGAGAGAGAGAGAGAGAGAGAGAGAGAGTGTGTGTGATTGTATTACCATGTGATGGATGATATGTAATACTGCTTCCAGTCAAAGTGAGTATGAAATAATGTGTCGCTAGGCAATATTTCTGTTCACAGAAGGAAATTACAATTTCTCTCTTGCCCTGTGTCACACACACACACACACACACACACACACACACACACACACACACACACACACACGCAGCAGATTGATTCTTGCCTAACCGTGGTGTTACACAAGAAAAAAAGTGGTTCCACAATCACACACAGGGAAGAAATAGAGAAAAGTGCAGCAGGACAAAAGAGAGAACATGAAAGTAGGGGTGATGGAGGAATGGAGGAGAGGAAAACTTGTCTGTGAGAGATTCCTTTGAGCAAAGAGGGGAGAGAGACAGAGTTTTGCTCCCTATAGATATCCTAGATCTCTACACTGATCATCAGAGAGCTTACAGGAGATTAAGATGCCATCCTGAACACAGGGCGCTTGTTTTGTGTCACAGGCAAGCGCACACACAGACACAGAACACACACAGACACAGACAGACAGACAGACAGACAGACAGACAGACACACACACACACACACACACACAAACAGCAGCCTAGTACACAAATACAGACACACACGGGGGGGATACACACTTATACACACAATCACAGTGACACACACAGGTCCCATCCCACTTACCTTCAGTCACATAGTTGTGGTCGGGGAGGAAGCCGCGGTGGTCGAGCGTCGGGCTGGCGTCGGTGTCCTCGCCCATCAGCGGGGCCGGGGGGGGGAGGGGTCAGCAGGGCTGGGGGGGGCGCCCGACGCGGGGGGGGCAGTGTGGGGGTGGCAGATCGGTGGCGGTGGTGGGGATGCCGGCCAGCACAGCGTCCATGCTGCTGCCCGCCGGACGCCTCCTCAGCACAGGGGCGCAGAGACGGGCATCCTGTATCCTTTTGGGGGGAGGGGGTGAAGGGGGCTGAGCTGAGGTGGATGGGGGAAGTAGAGGGGGCGGGGGTAAGGCCTGCCCCGGGGCGGTGGAGTCCACGCGGCTGCTTCTGGGAGACCAGGGCCCGACGCAAACCTGCGCAGAAGAGAGGAGTCATTTTGAATAAGATTTCAAAGATCTAAATAAGAAACTACCGGTGCTGCTGTGCGTCGTTTCCTTCTTCTCACAGGAGGACACATGCCCGCTCGCCAGGCAACATAAATCAAACGCTCCTCATGTCCGCCCTGCTACTGCTGGCTAATTCTTCTCTGTTACACACACAGGCACACACAGACACACACACACACACACACACACACACAGGCAACACGGAGCAGGGCAGTGGTGGGTGCCTACTTCCATATGGATGCTCCAAGAGAAGCAGAGGAGAGGAGGATGGGGAGGAGAGAAGGGGGGGAGGGGAGAGAGGGATGAGCAGAGCCCCTGGTCTGTGTATATCTGCAGTGCTGCTGCTTCTGCAGTGAACACACACACACACACACACACACACACTCACCCACACACACTCACCCACACACGCGGCAGGCAGGCAGCTTCTGGGTCAGGTACTCCTCAGTGGATCTTCCATGAAGAACATGTCTGTCTCTCTCGGTACGTAAGTGTCTCTCCCTCTCTGTCTGTCTGTCTGTCTGTCTGTCTGTCCCCCCTCTGCTGCCTCCAGTGTGAAGGAGGAGGAAAACCCTACCGGCCTACCGCTTTCTGCTGCAGTGTGTGAGCTCTGGCGTATGTGTGCAAGGCAGTGTGAGAGGTGGAGAGAGAGGGAGAGAGAGAGAGAGAGAGAGAGAGAGTGAGTGGGGGGGGGGGGGGGGGGGGGAGAAGGATGTGCTGTGTACGTGTGTGATGCATCAGAGCAGGCCCCGCCTACTCTCCAGCCCCGGCCAATCGACGCAGCGCTGGGATCTGCCTGACCACTGACTGCAGGTGATTAAATATGAGAAACAGAGAGAGAGAGAGTGAGAGAATGAGAGAGAGATATGACTGAATGGCTGGCTGGTATAAGGAGGTGATTAAAGGTAGAGAGGCAGAAAAAATAGGAGATAGTGGTAGAGAGAGAGAGAGCGACAGACAGAGAGAGAGAGAGAGAGAGAGAGAGAGAGCGACAGAGAGAGAGAGAGAGAGAGAGAGCGACAGAGAGAGAGGGGGGGGGGTTTCGGCTGACTGAGCGGCAAATGAGAAGCATGGCACAGTGACTGCTGGAGGATTCACCTAGAGACGTAATTCTATTAACACAGAGACACACTGACACAACTGACACACAGTCGCACACGCACGGAGATTTCAACACCACACACAAAATGCCTAGAAAACCCACATGAATCTCAATTTCGGTGCAGGTTCACATAGACAGATATGAACACAGTGACAGACACACTCTCACAGTGTGTGTGTGTGTGTGTGTGTGTGTGTGTGTGTGTGTGTGTGTGTGTGTGCGTGTGTGTGTGTGGTGGGGGTGCCAGTGACAGTTGGTTCCATCTCCAGCGCTGGCTGTCTGCCACCCAGCTTCAACCCCCCCCCCCCCCCCCCCCACACACACACACACACACACACACACACACACACACACACACACACACAGCAGGGAACAAGAAGAGCTGTTTATCGGACTCACCCCAACAATGATAACATCGCGCCCCCTTTCTTACCAATGACATGCCCCCCCCCCACACACACCACCTCCATATCTGCCCTCCTAACTGCCCCCTGCCAGCCTAACATCCACCACAAAGACCCCCCACCCACCATCCCACCCACTGTACACACCTGCTGTCTCTATGCCCACTGCCCAGCCACCCGTGTCTCCCCCACCTATTCACCCCAAGCCATATGCCCCCCAAAATCCCCTTATGGTCCAATTTATAACCCCATAAAGGTCCCATCAGTGTCTAGTCTTTCAATATGTATATCCTACAGACATACATTTGCATATGGCATGATAACAATCATATTTTTCTTAGAAGAAAATTTTGTGGCACAAATTCAGTTTACATCCTATCCTAAGGCACTATACTTGACTCATCTTTTGTCTTTAAGTGGATTTTGTACATTTAGTAAACCATTAAAATCAGTTATAAAAATGGGAAGACGAGGTAACTACAAATTGCTGAGTTTATTTTTATTGACGAGAGAAAACCCAATGGATACGTTAACTGATCCAACAGCTAATTTAGAGATTACAGACTTCATATTTCAGACTTCATATTTTCTGTAATCCGCAATAATGATAATAAAAATAATGCTTATAAAAATAGTTTTAATTGGGCAAACCGAGTTACTCAGCTATATTTGGAATCACGAGAGACCATAGAACATTTCACTCCAAACAAAACGTTTTTAATCCGCAAATGTTTTGTTTTGGTCCGAGTGAAATGTTCTATGGTCTCGTGATTCCAAATACAATCGCTTGGTTTGACCAAGTAAAACTCTTTTCGTAAGCATTTTTACTCAATGTAGATGGAAAAAAGAATGGCGGACGAATGACTCTGGTGCGTATGCCTAAACCGGAAGTGGGCGTGACTTTGGCTCTCTATAGCTTGTTGGCAACTACGTGATGCCGATGATGTTGCTGGGGGGCAGCGCTCCAGAGCTACTATGGAGAATGGAGGAAAGTGAGTATGCAAGAGGGCTGGATGCCGCTCCACGCTGCAGGTAAAACATATAGGATATGATCCATATACAATGAAGAGAAGTGATTATTACAGCAACTTGTCCTTGCTGATCGCTTCCTATGTTGCAGGGGGCAACACAATGATGTCACCGCTAAAGATTGTCGCTTTTCCAAGAAGAAAAAGATATGAGATTTTGATATGCAATTACAATAAAATTATCTTTTTGTTTGGAATGAATTGTCAAATAGATGTATGGTAACATGATTGTTTTTCTCCCTTTTTTTCATTTCAGTGTAACTGGAAATTTTAACGAGAAAAATGTTTTCCGCAACTGCGCCTGCAGGCAGACGTTCACAAAATTGTGGGGGGGCAATGTGTGTGTGTGGGGGGGGGGGGGGGATTGTGCACCCTTCTTGCTCGGATAACGCCCATGTTCGAACTTGACCTTCATTTTCATATCAACTACACACCTGTAAAGTTGAATGACTGCTATCCTTATCACGTTTGCAAAATCTGTCCACAGACATATAAGCACTGCCATGGCTGGTAAAGATGGCAGACAGGTAGGTAGAAAGACAGGCAGACGCAAATACACACACACTTTCCTATGAGCCACTGTCATGATCATAATCCTGACACGTGCCAGGTAAGTCCGTTCAGTTTGTCCTTCCTAAGCTGCCATCAATGACCCCGGCCTGAGTGGCAGTGACCCCGGGTCTGTCTCCCGTAGCGGCCGACCGTGCCACTCAGCTGTGAAAGGCTTGGGCCCCGGACCCGCACTGTTGCCGTGGTGATAGTGGAGCGCCAACAGCCTGGCTTGGACCCAAAGAACTGGGGTGAATCTCAATGCTGTATATATCATTGAGTCAACTCCTTCGATGTGCTCGGTAGTGGGGACAAATCGGGGAAATCCATCACTCTATATCTATCCAGAATATCAAAGATGCAAAAAAAACAATGTGGTAAATCTATGATTTATGGGCTTTTCCAAAAGTTTTTGAAATTAAGATATTATTTTTTCAAATTCACAGTGTTTACATGTGTTTTTCAGTATGTACAAAATTTGATTATCATAGAAACTTGTTTTTATGCAGATCATATCGTCATCGGTAAATATTGGTTATCGGCCATAACAGCAATGTTATCGGCTATATTAATGATATCAACTATCGCTATCGTCCAGAATTTTCCTATCAGTGCATCCCTACTAGGGGTGGGACAAAATATCGATACCCACGTTATCGCGATATTTCCACCCGCGATACGTTATCGATACACTGGCGCCAAGTATCGATATGTTTATTATTATTTTTTTTTTTTTTTTTTTTTTTTTTTTTTTTTAAATAAACAGGCTAAAATATTATGCTGTGTGTGGTAGTTGAAACATAGTTTCAAGTTGACTTTATTTATGTTTGTAGTTGAAACAAAAACATAACTACTGTAGGCTACATGAATGGAAATGTTTGATCATTAATATCTACTTTTAGAAATTATATAGGTAGGTAGGTAGGTTATATAGGTTTTCTTGTTTTAATAGTAATAATAAAAAGACTTAATGTGTAACTTTTCCTCCGTGGTATCGAAAATGGTATGAGTGAGTGAGTGAACTGCATAATAGTGAGTGCATAATACATGATTTTTTGCCTTCAGAGGTATTTTTTTCACTTGTTACACAGGTATCGTGATGTATCGTCTTCCAATATATCGCAGTATCGCAGTATCGCAGTATCGTGATATATCGTTATCGAGGGCCAAGTATCGTGACGATATCGTATCGTGAGCTACTCAGCGATTCCCACCCATAATCCCTACTGGGGATTGAACTGCAGTCTCCAGTGTCAAAGGCACCATGGCCACCATGCTATTTCAATATCAGACTGTCGTTATTTACAGGACCGCTAGAGGTCTAGGTTATAACATATCTAGACATGTCGATGTGCTTTGATGAAGATGGCTCCTATCAGACAAACAAGACAAACAAGAAAACAAAACAAAATGAATGCGATACATCAGATCGGCAATTAGGCCTCGCCCCCTTTTAGGGGGAAAACACAAGCCTCTCCCCGTTGACTTCAATGTAAAATAGCACGAACCAAAAAAATGATAGAAAAATAGCAATCAATCTGGTTTATTGATGACACCAAAACACCATGACATGACAATATATTACAACTCGTCTGGCCATAGAATAGACAAGATACAGCGGTAATATTACTTTGACGCATCTAAAATCCTCTAACTCATGTCACATGTGACATTCTTTTTTTTACATCCCCGTAAATGGGAACATGTGCCGCAGACAAAATGACGTATTGCCGATCTGATGTTTACGGGGGGAGTGACAGCTGAAGTGTTGAATCACCAGTGACTCACGGCTCATTCAGAGACCAGTTGCCTTGTCACATATAAAAAGGTGCATCACAAACAGAAGGCTGCAAATGACTGTTCTCATCAACTGTCCATCTGTGCACAGAAACAGTTGAATCAGAGTCTCAGTCTGTGATCAACAGAAATGGACTGTACCTAGAGGGAGGAGGGAGTGGACTGTACCTAGAGGGAGGAGGGAGTGGACTGTACCTAGAGGGAGGAGGGAGTGGACTGTACCTAGAGGGAGGAGGGAGTGGACTGAGTGGACTGTACCTAGAGGGAGGAGGGAGTGCACTTTACCTAGAGGGAGGAGGGAGTGGACTCTACCTAGAGGGAGGAGGGAGTGGACTGAGTGGACTGTACCTAGAGGGAGGAGGGAGTGCACTTTACCTAGAGGGAGGAGGGAGTGGACTGTACCTAGAGGGAGGAGGGAGTGGACTGTACCTAGAGGGAGGAGGGAGTGGACTGTACCTAGAGGGAGGAGGGAGTGGACTGTACCTAGAGGGAGGAGGGAGTGGCCTGTACCTAGATGGAGGAGGCAGTGGACTTGGAGAACCCCCAGCAGCCAGCCGGCATGATAATGATCAGGCATCACCATTTATCATGGAGCACCGAGGCGTCCAATCAGACGTGGGGATGCTTGTGACTGTCTGTCTCTGTTGACCCCGGTACTCCTCTTCCTTCCCACCCCCACTCCACTGTGCAGACACAGGGGTTGCCTAGCAACCCAATAGCAGCCTACGAGCACACACACACACACACACACACACACACACACACACACACACACACACGGAAGACCCAGCAACTAGTCTGAAGGAGGAAGATAATGAAGTCCCACTCCACCCCACCATCACGCTCTGTGCTCCCCAAACATGAGAGGGACCGGAGGGAAGGCTGGGCAACACACTCCCTGTGAGCCGCAGACCCACTGCCTGGAGGAGATTCAGCCCAGTAACCGTGACCCAGTGAGTGCTCCTTGGTGCCTTGGATACACACACACACACACACACATACACACACACACACACACACATGCACATACACACACAGAAACATGCACGCAAATGCCTGAGCAACAGAAATAGCTTTCCCTGCACTGTAAGCCTTCAACTGCAGGCTTCACACATATCAATCCGATCAGTGTCTACATGATGAAAGCCCTAGCATCTCATCTCATACCTACACCCAAACCCTCAAAATATTGCTTTCTGATTGTGAATATCTGATGGATTTAAGGCCGGCAGCCATGAAATCTCCACCTCCAGCAGACAAAGGGCTTTAGCAGATGAAAGGTAAAAGCTGAGCAGCCACAGCGTCTCCCCAGCCTAACACTATTAGCACATTAAGTGAGTGCTTAACTACAGTCAGCAGACGATGGATCATCTCAGAGGGCCTTGAGCGGGACACGGCACTGTAATCCCCTAAAGGGGGTTTTCACTACAGTAATGGCAACCCGAATGAAAGTGCGGCCCCCGGGGAGCGGTGGGACTGGCTAGATTATGAGCAGCCTTGGGGCTGACAGAGTCGCAAAACGCGCACGCGCACGCGCGCACACACACACACACACACACACACACACACACACAGAAAGGACCTCATAAGTGGATACATGTGCAAGTATCACCACAACATGCATGCAAACACACACACACACAAACTGTCACTTTCGCGGTAGTTATTCCCTGGAGGCTTACCCTTTTTACCAACTGGGGACACCACTTTTTTCCCCAACTGCACCCACTGTCTGTCCTCTGGTCTTCAGTCGGGTATGTCCCCCCAATTTCTTAATTTCTTAAGCAACCCCCCCCCCCCACACACACACACACACACACACGATATCCAAAGCTATAATTTGACTTTATAGCCCTTTGGATATTTGAATTTGAGTCCCCCCTGCTGAGCGAAGGTAAATATTCCCTTTCTGGTGTACTTCTATCTGTATGACATATTTGGGGAGGAGGGTACAGGAGCGGGGTGTCGCGGGGGGAGGAGGGTACGGGAGCGGGGTGTCGCGGGGGGAGGAGGGCATGGGAGCGGGGTGTCGCGGGGGGAGGAGGGTACGGGAGCGGGGTGTCGCGGGGGGAGGAGGGCACGGGAGCGGGGTGTCGCGGGGGGATAATTTCACTACAGGAGGATTGTGGAATGGTGATGGAATGACTCTTTGGGATGAGAGGGAGGGGAAGGAGTTGATGGGCGGTTGAGAGTGTGTTTTTTTCCCAGGGATTTTTTCCCCGGCAAATTCAGCCAGCAGCCTGAGGGGAGGAAGAAATAAAGTGAAACAGGGCGACATAAAAGCTAAAGAGCACATTATAGCCTGATCCCTGCTGGAACACAGAAACATAACACAACCGGCCGGTGATAGAACACAGATAGCCGACAGGGTTATGGTTATTACGACCTGCCTACCGTGAAAACCAGCACTATGGTCTATATTATTATACAGTCTATAAACTATACAGACCAAATCAACACATTGGAGGAATGGGATATGGTGCCATTTGATTTGTTTTGCGGTCGATTGACTTCATCTGAGGTAAAGTCTATTATGCACCTTTAGTTCATCCCATGTCTTGCAATACCTCCATTCACATGAAATCAAAACACTCATACAGACCTTATAGAGTCCAACTGTTGCATTTGTTGCCTTTCCCTCAGGACCAAAGCAGCTTAGGGCAGAAAGGAGATTACACTTACCAAATATATCAACAGAAAACACAGCTAAGCCCCTGTGACCAGACCTAGCCTGTAAACACGTGCACGGGCACGGGCATGCACATACGCAAACACACACACACACAGCTCTATTTTGAGACCCAAATCTGTCTGTAGCTCTGTCTGACCTGACTCCACACATAAATATGTTTTATTATGCACCTAAAATGTCTGTGAGAGCGGCTTTTACTCAGTGGGAATCCTCTTCTCCCATCAATAGTCTCTCTTTCTCTCTCTCTCACACACACACACACACACACACACACACACACACTGCCCTGACCTCTGACTCAGAAACCCATAAACAGGAAATCTGTACGACATTAATAGCGCGAGAGTGTGTCTGTGTGTCTGTGTGTGTGTGCACGTCTCACTTGCACGTACAATACACTGACTGCCCAGACTGCAACCCCGTTTGATTAACACTCGCCCATGCCCTATATTGGAGCTTAGCGCCGGGTCGGCCTCAGGTTGCGCAGCACCGTTAAAACGAGTGTTTCCTTTCTAGAGCGTCAGACACATGTGACCTTGGGGGGAGGGGAGGTCACTGGAGGGGAGGGGGGGGGGGGTCACTGAATGTAATCTTCCAATGAGCAAAACAAGGACTCAGCAGCCTGGGGAATACGTACGCGCAGCTTGGCCAAGCCCTGCTCAGCATTTGAGACTGACACTGTGTGTGTGTGTGTGTGTGTGTGTGTGTGTGTGTGAGAGAGAGAGAGACTGAGACAAATGTCCCATCGACCTCGATAACCCACATACCCCAGGCATTATGTGGGACAAATAGCCCGTGTGTAAGTAGTAGTATGGTGGTGATAGCAGAGTACTAGGATGCAATTAGTGGAGAAATCCCTCGGCTAGACAGCTACATAATATGGGTCAATGTCCTGGGAAAAGAGGGCAGAGAGCCACGGGGTGAAAGTGTGGTGGTGAACTGTTCAGGTGGAAAAGGAAGTGACACTTTGAGATCGCACTCTTTTGCACACAACGTACACACACTTACACACACAGCGTACAAGCCAAACAGCAGGAGAGAAATGGGGCGTTGTTGGGCAGGTGAAGCGAGTGACCCAATTCTCCAAAGCCCCTTGCTGCAGGACGCGTAGTACCCACTTTCTGACACTGCGTTAAAAGCACGTGCTTACACACCGGTTCCGTGAAAGAGGATGGCAGGAGGACGGACTCAAATGCATACATCAGGGGAAAAAAGGTTGGGGAATGTAGGGCATGTGGTGAAAAGATGCTGAGCGCACACTTCTTTCAAAAAGATCTACTTGCTGTGCCGTCCGACAGTCTCAGTCAGTGGTTTGGTGCTGCGTGGTGACACTGACTCCTGCTGGCGGTCAGTGTGTGGTGCAACAATTAGACAGGACTGCACAGTGGCACTGGTAACATCTCATGAGGAAACGAGCACAGATCCTAATTTAATTAGGAGGCTACATATCCCCATGGCTGTAAAGGATGTTTGGGACACTGCTGGATTTTCTTACTTGAACTACCAGTGAGTTTATTGAACTATAAATAAAATCACCTTATTATAGCGGGATGTTTATGTGAGAGTTCCTGACCTCTTCTACACAATCGTCACCAATTTTAAGAGGGGCCTTCTAACGATGCAACCCCACATTCACAGAGAGCTTCTTGTTCGCTTTTAACGGCAGATGGACTCACAGAGCTGATATTTTATTAATTAATTAATTTCTAAATGGCTCATTTTGAGTCATTTTAGGTCCTTCATAAAAGGCTCATGGTTGTTTTGTATGGGATCTTGAACACAAGAGAAGTGGTACTTACTCAGACAACATGAGGCTGATGGCCCCGCTGAAAGTCCGGCTGATCAGAGCTGGAGGAGAGTCACATGGAGGGGAATTAGCATGTAGTAATATCATTTACTTTTTATAAATTGGGCTTGAGAAAAACACTTCCATCTCTGAATAACTCACAAGTCTTGAATTGTATGCAGATTGATTACCCTAGTAGGTAGCAAAATATAACAACTTCAAAGTTATGAAATATAAGTCCTTTGAAATGTTCGAAATGAAATGTTTTTTTGTATTCACTTTGCTCAGAATCAGAAGGTTCAGTTCAGACAACGTGCAGTGTTTCAGGACAATGCAATACACAAAGAAGTGTTGACTGATTCGGTCTGCCTGTTACGTTTTTCCCAGCTTCAAAACAATAACTACGTGGATAATAGCATTTTGTAATTCACACAGGTGTATTAGATGAATACTTCACCCAAAACACATGCATGTTTGCACACATTTTTTGTAAAATATCCACCATAATAATTGAATAATCTGCTCAAAGCTTGTTGGGGAAGTTGCTGTTCACCACACCCCAACTGCATCAGGGCCCCCAGTAGCTCTGGAGAGGCTACAAATAAAGAGGGATTAAGTCTCCAAGTACCTACCTCAATGACCTCCTACAAGATCATCTTCAATGTCGTGACCTGCTGAATGCACTGAAGTAATCACTCAACTTCTATACTAACTTCTCTGTGAACATGTGTATTCCATCTAAGTCTGCACAATTGCATACAGAAACAATAAGCCATGGTTTAGCAGCGCGTATGGAAAAACCTGCACAGCATCTTTCAGAGTGGAGGAGACGGTAAACTAACTGTATGTAGTTGCCAAATCTGAATTCAAGAACAAATGCCTAGTTTTATTTCACTTTACATGAACAGAAACATAAGAAACGTACCATTGTTCTTTAGCAACACTATTATTTTACTTACAATAACAAACTTTTCCCCTCCCGTTTTACAATACAGTCAGTATAAAAGGAAGTCAGAGGAGATGGGTAGTACATGAGCACAATATTCAAGACGCTCTATCCTACAGTACCTCTGCATGCCACACAACAAAACTACCTTAATACCTACCACTGTTCCTTTATTGGCTTCATGAAATACATCATTATGCATTATTTTGCAGTTCTTTTATTAAACTGATCTGTTCTAGAGCTGCACGATTCTGAATAAAATACACTTTTTTTTTTCTCTGAATTGAGATCCCGATTTGTTTTCCAGCATTTAGTGCACTCATTTACCTGATGTGAAAAACAAAACAACTTTTTTATTATCAATTATTTGCATCAACAACTTTTATTATTCTATTATTGACACATATTGATATAGATTATTCATATTATTGTTACTGCTCTTATTATTATTGCTGTTATTATTGTCGTTTATCGTATACCGTTTGCAAAGTAGATGTGTCGTCATCTCGTTTGATCCCTAAACACTTCCACACAGCGGAATGTGAACCGTTTGTCGCTACGAGCGCAGGGTCTGGCAGAGCTGCCCACTCTGCTGGATTCATTTTGTCCTTTTTATTTGGCCGATTATTTACACACATTTTCCTCTCAGCCCTCTGTTATTTTCTCGCCTCCTCGCTGCAATCTGTGTGCTCATGCACTTCGTGACGAAAGTAGGAGCGCTTGTTTTGTTGCAGCTGATGTCCAGAATGAAAATGCGGCAGAATCTACGTCGTTTAGAATCGAGATCGCGATTTTATTTCGATTAATCGTGCAGCCCTAATCTGTTCAGAGTTTCTTCCTCTGATAGTGAAGAATGCCATGGGGAGAGAGATAAGCTTATCCTGGATTAAAATTATTCATTTTACAACGGTCAACATTTCCTTTTCATGGATAATCATATCCAAAGTCACTTACAGCACAGTAATGCATAGATAGCTAGAAATGGAATGGACCATCAAGGGGCTTTCCCCTTTAGAATGTTCCATAGTTCTGACACCGACCCATATTGGGGGGGATGGAAAGAAAAAATGAACATGCCCAATAAAATTATATTCCTTAACCTGATCAGTTGTCAAATACCACAATAAAATCTGACGGTGGTTAATTTTATGATCGCATCATAAACTTTGAACTTAAAATACAAAGGCTGTAAAAAAAAATGCAATAATGCAAAACAGTATTTTCAACAGTTTGAAGTGTTAGTTTTAAACCCTGGACAGATAGGAAGCCTCAGTGGATACACAAGAAACAGAAGATCAGATGGTCACTCCTGCAGCGACCAGCTGATGACCAACACTGTATTTTGGTGCTCTGTTCACTGCGTTGATGCGAAATTCAAAACGGATCTGAGTGTTTTGACTCACCACTTAACACGTGTAGTTTGCCTGCAGCCATTCTGACGCTTTCTGTCCATGGCTTTAAAAGTCAGCGTAGAAGTTAGAACACAAGACAGACCACATTAGCAATCCTGGAACAAATAAATTGGGTCCGTTTAGCTAAACACAACTAAATTAAATTGCAGGACCATCATTTTTTATGTTTTCAAACTGGATGGGATTGGGGCCCATGTCTGGCTCCTGCTGATCATCCATGTAGTAGGGGTCCCCCTGGTGGACTCTGTGGTTATGCACCCTCAGGTTCCCCCTGTGGGCGAACCTCTTACCGCACTCTGTGCAGGCAAAGGGCCTCTTCCCCATGTGAACGTCCCGCTGGTGAGCTCTCAAGTTCCCGCTGCGGGCGAAGCGCTTGCCACACTGAGCGCAGCCAAACGGCCGCTCGCCTGTGTGCGTGCGAGTGTGCACAGTGAGCTCAGATGGCGTGAGGAAGCTCTTGTCGCAGAACTGACAGGGGTGCAGTCTGACCCCCGTGTGGCGTAAAAGGTGCCTGCGCTGGTGGGAGGGGTAAGTGAAACACTTGGTACAGTACGGGCAGGTGTAGGGCCGTCCGTTCCCTCCGCCGGGGGCCGGAGTGTGGCTGAGGGCGTTGGCGTGTCGGAGCGTGTGCGACTGCGTGTTGGACTGCGGTCGGAGAGGGTCTCTGTTGGCGAAGGATGCAGCCCGCCTGGTCTGAGGCACGGGGACCCTCCCGCTCCTGTCGTCTCTGGGTCTCCACGGCGATTCGCCAGACTGGGCTTGGGACTGATCCTGCCGGGCCTGCCTCTGCCCCGCCACCTGGCCTTGCACCGGGTTCTGGTTGGAGTTCTGGTTCTCGGGCTCCTGGTCCAGGAAAGGGAAAGAGTTATCGTCGTCCTCGTTGCTGGTCTCGTCGGAAACGAAGCCAGGCCGGAAGCACGGCGTGTCGGTGCCAGTGCTGCTGCTGGCGGGACCAGAGCAGCTGGTGCCCTCCGCCTGGAGGCTCTCCATACCGGACACCACGCCTCGGCCGGCATCTAACCCGGGTAACCAGTCCCCCGGCTGGGCTAGGCTGGGGTCAGGCCTGGGGGAGCAACGCCCGCTCTGGGAGATAGACAGAAAAGGAGTGGAGGCCTGCTGCTGGAGGGGTCTGTGGTCCGCACTACGACTGCCCTGATCCCAGAGAGATACTGAAGAGAGATCAGAGGAAAATACAGCTGTTGTAAATCATCTCTTATTATAACACCTACAGACTCAAAAGATATGAAGGTTATCTTGCTCTAGTATTGCAAAAACTATAGCTAATAAGTGACCAAAGAAAATGATCCCATGCAATACTCTGTGGGTGCACTAGTTGCCGGACCCGGAACAGGACGGCCAAGAAGCATCTCAGGGGGCTACTGACTGACTCCCCATTGTTGAAACATGCATGCATGAGTGATTGAGCAGCAGTGGCAGCAGAAACAGCATACATACTATGTATGTTTCTGCTATAGTGTTGGGAGGAATTTGATTTGACCTTTGAAAAGTGGGTGTGTCTGGGACGAGGGACTGAGACAGCAAGTGCACTGGAGTGCCTACTGAGCGGAGAGAGACACACACTGCAGTCCGCTAAAGAATTGAATTTACCGGACAAATCTGAAACTTACCAGGCATGTTTCAATACCACTAGTTTATGCTACAAACACAATATATAATGTATATACAGCACTGTGGACTGCGTGCTCGCTGGCTGGCTCACCGCAGAGCAGGGACCCGGCGTGCGGTCCCCCCCCGGGCAGAGAGGTGGTTCCTGGCTGATCGAGAAGGCCGGCCGTCGGTCAGGAAGCGTGCTACAAGCCGCAGTAAATAGTGATAGAGTATTCCTGAAATGAGTGTTATAACCAGCCAATAGCATAATTTGTATTATTAGCATTTATGGGCTAGCATCCATGCAAGCAATGTTAGCCCATGTAGCCATGTTGCAAGCATTCATGGAATTTTCCTCTAGTCCTTAAGATTGATTGACAGGTGGATGTCATGATATTATGGGTTGCTTGGTGGCCTGCTGTCGTAAGCGCATTGCATCGGGCAGCAGTCCAGGTCCGGCTTAACTAGGCTTGCCTAGTCTTGTTTTGTGAACAGATAAAGATTACTATCTGCATAGAGTTCTTACATTTTGCCTTGGCCTGTGTGGCAGACAGGGGGTCTATCTGCCTCTGGTCCCCAGTAGCAAGGCCTCGCTCTGGGACCTGAACTCCCACAGACCCCGGGGTGGGCCGGGATGCTGCACGCTGTGGAGTACAAGTAGCATTAGATCTACAAAGTGCACAAAATACCAAGAGCGAAGGGCTAAAATGTCAGGCCATGCTGGCCGTTCAGAAGCCGCAAAGATGTATTTGACAGTCAACTTTTGAATCATATTTTTTTGACCATGGAGAGGGGTCTGACCTCATGCTTCACAAAGGCTCCATCCTGGCCTGTAACCTCCTCTTTCAGCCTGCGGAGGCTCTGGCTGAGCCCTTCCACTGGGTCTGACTGAGAGGACATACCCTTCCCCACAATCAGTCCTGTACAGAGAGATAGAGAGATTATATTTGAAACCAAAGTGTGTTTGGGACTCCAAGCAATAGGCTCTTCCTTTATTCACATTCTACATGGACATTATACATGAAAGGTTTTTAAGCCTTGGCATGATTGAGACCAAGTCAGCTGTCTCACCTGGTCCTGTCACGGTCTGCTGCCTCAGGCTGCCCTCTCCTTCTCTGTCTGCTGTTGACAGCTCCCCTTCCTCGCCGCCGCCTCCACCCTTTCCCTTCTGTCTCCTCTCTGCTTTCTCCAGCTTTCCTCTCAGCGTGGAGATCTCATCCGCCTTCTGCGCCAGCTCCGTCTGCTGCTCGCACAGACTGCTCTCAAAGATCTTGGCAATCTCGCACACAGCAGCCGCCAACAATGAGTCCATGACGGTAGCCAGCTGAGCATGGAAGGCACTCCTCACAGACTCCATTATCTTTTGTTTCAGTGATGATGGCAATGTTGAAGATGACTTGACACTGCTGTTTTGCTCCCGTTTGGCCTCCAGAGGCAACTGTGGGAGGATCAAGCTCACAAAGACCACCACAAACCAGATCTCAACCTGTCACTCCTGATATCTGATGAATTGTCCTGTGATTGTCATGTCGAGAACTATGCCATTTCAGCAACCACCTCGCTGCAAATTACATTTATTGTTAAAGTCGCGACTGTGATTGACAGCCTCTCGAGAGTTGACCTGGCTGATCGCTGTACCAAATATCAATGATTGCAAAGCCAGCTACTTTAGCTTGAAAGCTAACGTTAACTTAATGTTGTCATCTACAGCAATGACAAGTGAGACAGTCTGTGTAGTGGTTGTTAGCGTTAATCATCTGCATAGTCTAATGAAATATATCGAATTGTGCGATACACTTATCTGCGTAGCTAGAGAGGCAAACAATAGTCTGGTTATTGCCAAGTCGTTTTCGCTAGCTTGTAAGCATGCTAGCTATATACCTCTGGCTAACGTGTAAACAAGGGAGCTAACGAAGCGTAACGTTAGCCAGTGCTGGCTCGTTCTAGCAGTAAAAACAACCAGACACCTCGGTCAGTAATAGCTCTTCAAAACCGACGACCAAATATCTTTACGGGCTTTCCTTAAACCGAAGAATATGAGCAGTCAGACAGCGGTGTCCCGTCTCGCAGACGCAGCGCTAGTAGCAGCAAAGATGCTCTGTAGGTCGAGGTGTGCATGATTGTGATGGTGGCAAATCTCGCGATAACGAAGTTACATGGAAGAAACATCTTCTAGCTGCAGTGAGCATGAGTTCACGTGACCGGCTGGTTTACCAGGCTAGTGAGCCTGGACCATTGAGTGATTGATAGTAGCATGGACAGAAAGGTCTCTGGCATCAGTGGTGGGTGGGGGGTGGAGCAAGAAGCAGTGAATGGCAATAAAATGATGTCAAGTGTTAAATTAATATGCGAATAACGAGGATAATGTTTGTTACTAGCACTGAGCTATAGGTTACTATTATTTAAAGCAAAATGTACTGTGTAAATGTGTTTTTATTGCTCACAATAAAAAATAACTACTTAAAACAGGGTTGGGCAATTATTTTTCCTGGGGGCCTACATGAGAAACCCAGATTGTTGCTGGGGCCTTTTTTGCCATGCTGGAACCTCTAAATTTATCACTAGATTAAATTATAGAAAATATTGTGTGCACTCAACAGCATTCAATTAAGTGCTATGTATTTGTCTCAAAAAGGTGGTGGTCACCTAAAGGTGACTAGTTGGCATCCCTGGTATTGGGTAAAAACAGCTCCCAGCATGCCAAAAGATAAAAAGAAAATGCAGGTCCAAAACAAAGCAAGATTGACAAATAAAACCAAGCCTGATGGAAAAAACAGATACAAACCAGTACACCAGTTTGTAGGATAACTGACAGAAAGAAGCACACTCATGACACGTGTTTCACGTGGTGTGGTTTGTCTCAGACCTTCCGAGCCAGTCAGAAACATCATGAGGGCCTGTTCTGGCCCCCGGGCCACATAATGCCCTATCACAATCAATTAACAAAGAGGGGGGGGAGGGGGGCAAAATATGCTAGTCATGATGTAATAAAATTCACTTTATTTAGGTAATTTCAAAATGTTAAAATTAATCTAGTAATTCTATTCTAATGTAAAAAAAAAAAATTACAGTGGGATAGTTATTTCACCCAATACAACTTCAACCATGTAGAAGACTGCAAAAACAATCATACATTAACAGCTTGGAATACTGGGGGAATCAACTGAAAACATTATGGTTTATTTTTACTAACTTGTTTCATAAGACAAACCTCAGATTTAATATCTGATGTTTCAATGTGACAAGTTTTAAAAATGTAACCTACATACATGGAACTTAAAAACAAACTAAGTGGACAGCGACACACTGATGTTTTGCTTCCCGGCTCTTATTACTTTGGATGTGAAATGACAAAGAATGTCTGTTGGTATATCAGGTATCAGGGATGTCTATAACAGAAGAACAGGTCAAGAACTGCAGCCATTTCCATCAAAAAATATTATTGTACATTTATTGTTGCTTGATACCCAAAACCTCACTCAGAATATGATCAACTTGATCAATAACAGTTGTATTTTGAAATAGTTAACGACCGGCTCTTCCATCCTCATTATGAATGCTGAGGCTTTTACACTGGGCATTGAGGGATTTGATGCAAACCTATTCTAAGAATAACAATTTTTGACAAAAAAATCACCAAATTAAAATCTGCAGAATGCAGCAAATGAGGGTTTAAATAGCGGTAAAGAGAGGGTCAAGCATGAGGAGCTAGGAAATGTGGTCTCAGTTGAGACAAAAACGCTCCAAATAATACTGATAAGATAAACTAGAACATGAAATAATATCTTCCGTTCTATGCAATCTTTATGATTTGCCTAAGTATGGCCCGAGAGCGAACACAATGATGAAACTAGTACTTTTACATTAAGGGGGAAAAAAGGGAGGTTGGGGGGGCGCAGAGAAAATCAGCGAGGCAACTGCCAAAGAATGCTTCATGCAGGAAGAGCCCTTTATCCAACGCAGTAAGAGCAAGGGGCCCACGACATCACATGTCAAAGTCCAAATAGTCACGGTGCTACACTGCACACTGGCCTACACGTGGGCACGATCATAGTGGTTCTTGAGGCGTCCTTTCGTGAAGAAGCCTTTGCCACACAGCTGGCAGACATACGGGAACTCCCCGTGACAATCCTTGAAATGCTTGTTATACTTCATTTGCGTGATGAACTGCTTCTTGCACTTCTTACACGAGATCCGAGAACCGTGGCACTTGTATTTGTGCTGGCTCCTTTGGGAATAGCAGCGGAAAGTCATGCTGCACCGGTCACAGCTGAGGGGCCTCTCCCCCGTGTGGATGCGGAAGTGTTCGACCAGGTACCACTTGGTGGTCAGGACCTTGTCGCACAACGCGCAAGCGAAGCCTCCGGAGACTTTTGTGCCGAAGGTTTGCCAAGGCGAACTTCTTCTTCTTCCACCTTGGCTGCCGGCTAACTGAACGTCGTTACGATGAGCTTCTGCGCTCGGGTCTTGGCCGGGGAAACTCAAATCCACTTGATTATCCTCGGAGCCCAGAAAAGGCCTGGCCCATACGAGCTCTCGGTTAGCCTCCCAGTATGCCTGCGGCTCTCCGTGGCCATTGATCATGTGCATTTTCAGCCAATGTTTGATGCGGTATTTCTTTGGGCATATGGTGCAAGCAAATGGCTTCTCACCAGTATGAATGCGCATGTGAGCTACAAGTGTCCAACGAGTAGAAAACGTCTTGTGGCAATCTTGGCATGAGTACAGTTTGGGTTTGGTGGAAGTAGATGTGTCTTTCGGGAGAGAAGCTGGACTGTGGTCGTCGGGGGTACGCGTGGTTTTCTTGTTCACAAAAGCCTGCTTTTTGCCTGGTGTGATCGCTACGCCCTCGTGGTCGGCCTCGCGTTTTACTTTTGTGGGTTCGGCAGCAATGGCGTTTTTGGACGTAATAATTTTCTTTAATTTCGGGCAAGACTTTTTGTGGACAGCGAGAGAGCTTGGGAAGGGGAACATCCTTCCGCACCCATAGCACCGCTTGTGTGATCGTACGTGTACAGTTCGGCCCCACTCCGAATTAAAGACCTTGCCGCAGAACTTGCAGAGATACGTTTCCCTCTCCTTCACCGCCGGCTGTATGACGACAACTGCTGCAGATGCAATGGCTGGGACGTTTCTTCCCTTGCTCTGTCTCGTCACTACATGTCCTTTTTCTGTCCCTAGTAAATCTCTCAGCCTCCGTCTCTGACCCACAGTGATTGGTTGGTGAGAATACTCTTGTTTAATGGTTTGGACTAGCTTTTCGGCATTGTTGCTTTGTACTTTCCGGGGTCGACCGGGATTGTTGCTTTTCCGGGGTCGACCGGGACGACGTTTTGGAACAAGCAGAGGCAAGCTTTTGTCCTCAATGTGTCCGCCTGATGAGGACGCTGTAGGAGAGAAGATTGGAAAGAGATTAACCCTTGACAAGTAAAAGATGAAAGGTGGCAGAGATACTACACCCAACAGTCAATTTAGAATGAACAAAAACTAACTGCTCATACCGCAGTCACACTTTGAATCACATTTTTCTCATTTGGCAAGCTCATGCAGCTCCGAACACAAACACCCCTCATCCTCAAACTGGACTACATAACAACCTCACAGTCACTGACACACAGCAGACGAGGGGACAGTGAGACCATTTGATACAAAGAACAAAAAATCGGGAAAAAAATCATAAATTTAAAGTTCTGGAAGCATCGAAACAGATCTCGATTATCAACCCTATACCCACTGTTCTCTCAAGTGTTGTCATCAATTTAGACTCAGATTATAGGACCCCCCCCCCAGATTTGTCGATCTTGTCTGCTAATCATTCCGTTCTGAAAATAGCTGAAATAAAAGAGAAAGTAGAAACAGCAAGCAATAATGGGAGTATAGTATATATTTTAAAGCCTTACTGGATTAAAAATATATATTTTGCTGACAATCATGGTGTGGATGTTCCATTATGCTCACTTCACAAAGATTTCAGCTTCAAAATACAGCAGACCCTTGAAAGCAAATGAGTCAATATTAGCATTAGACATGATTAAAGGCAAACATTTTATACCCTTTTTCAATTTCATTTTAGAACGAAAGGCTCTAGAATCCTCTTCATAGAACTATATTATGCATTTGAATCAGACTTTACCGGAAAAGATGAGACAGAATTACAGCAGCCCTTTTAGGGAATGTAGTTGAGTCTAGTGTCAATGTGGGTGTGACAGCAGACACCTGGCTCAGAAAACATTCTTCAACACCAACAGCCAAATATCTTCAATGGCATCTTCACAACAGTTCTAGCAGCACATAATCTCCCCAGACAGACTTTTGACTTTTTCTTTAACCGATGGGTTCCCAGATTGAGCAGCACATGGCTACAGTGAAGTTCCACTTCAACATCTCAGCAAGTCGGCATCTCAGGACTTGTGGAGACTTGGATTACGCCAGGTGAGCAGTAGGGAAGACTTTTTTTTCTGTTTGTTTTTGCTCATGACCCTGTCCACACTCAGCAGACAGCTCTACTTGCCTGACGCGGCCGGTCTCCATTTCTCCAAAATGGGACCACGCCAGCTGACAACCCCACATAAAAGAAAACTGAACTATGCCTTTAAAGTGAAGAATACAGCCCATAAAAAAAGGTAGCAACCATAGTCAGAGATGTGGTGACTCGACGTCTCGCTACAGGTTGAGGTGTATGTGTGATGTGATGATGAAAAGTCTTGTGATAGCGATGCTACATGGAAGAAACATTTCCAGATAGTGCAGTGAGGAAAACAAGAAAAAAGTAGTTTAACCAAATTAATAATAAAATTATGTCATATTATGTGGATAATGTTACTATTTAATTAAAAAGAATACACATTGCTCAATAAAAAAAATACTACCGTACTTAAAAGGCATACTACACAGGAATTGTCAGTTGCTGTAATTGTCATATCCAAATAGTCACAATTTTGGTCACGTTTTCACTGTGACATCAGTGATGTCATAAATCAAATTGTTTCATTGTGACATCACTACACAGAAATTGTTGGTGGCAATTTGTAAACACCCAGCATTCAAAGTTGGCCCTTCCTCGAGTCGGAGGAGGGGACTGCATTTTTTGTGGCTCTGCAGACAGACAGCAGCACGCTATTGCCTGCACACCCCACGTGGTTCTACTGCCCAAAGGTTGTCGCCCAGAGGAGTCCCTAGACCAGGGCCGCTGCTGGCCATTTGGGTGCCCTAAGCGTAATTGTTCTGTGGTCCCCCCCCCCCCCCTCAAAATACACAACTGCAATCTTAAAACCGAATACTTATTCATATATTTACTGGGATCATAATTCAGGCCATGCCGATACGGGCCGATGCGCGTGCCGGCGTCTGAAGGGCGGCGGCGAAAAATTTGGGCCGTTTGAAGCCAGATTTGGGCCGTTTGAAGCCCAATTTGGGTCGTTTGAAGCCAGATTTGGGCCGGTTGAAGCCAGATTTGGGCCGTTTGAAGCCCAATTTGGGCCGAGTCCAATTTTACAATGAGATGCACCCACTTTAACCCTGAATAAAGTAATAAAACCACTAGTAAACCAGTAGGCGGCGCCTGGCCTGCTGTTCAGTGAGTGGCCTGACTGCGGGCACCAATTTTTTTTTTTTTTTGCAGGCCCTTATGAGCACATGATGCCCTACGCAGTCTGCATACTCTGCGTATAGGGTGCGGCGGCCCTGCCCTAGACCACAGGTTATCAAATGTTTTGCAGCCAAGGACCCCTTACAAGATAGAAAATCTACCGGGACCCCCTCATTCGGATTTGTGATTTTGGGCTAAGCTCAACTGTTTCCACGGTAACGTGCTTGATTTTTAAATTGATAGGTTTGTTAGATTAGAATTAGGGATGTCAATTTTCGGTTAATTTCACTTTCGATTAACCGACGCTAATAATCGATTAACCTATCGGTTAATTCATAATTTTTTAATATTAAAAAAAAAAAAAAAAAAAAAAAAAAAAAAAAAAAAAAAAAATTGTCTATTTACTCAATGAGCTCATGCCCAAACAAGGCGTGTCTATTTAGATGCTGAAATGTTAATGCTTTTTGTGTTAGAATTATGCCTTTATTTTTTGTTGGCTTTGCTGAAATTTATAAGTTTATTGCCACATTTTGATCAGGTAATCATTCCAAAATCATTCTGGCTCTTATATGGATGACAAGGAAATATATTTTTGAGAGCTTTATTTCCTGTTTATGTAAACATTACAACAACAACAACAATCTGTTATTTCTTTTGATTTTTTCACATTAGGCCTACTGTCTTTTGCAGCATAAAAACTTAAACAAAATATAGCCTATTTCGATTTGCTGCCAACAATTGAACAAAATTTGAACAAAATAGTTGCATGATGCAAAACACTGTGCAAAATCTGCAAGGAAACTCAAAAAACGTGTCAAAAAAAAAAAAAAAAAAAAAAAAAAAAAAAAATTATATTAACTGATAGACCGACAGCAATAACCGAACAACGACGTTAGCGACGGTTAATCGATTAACGGTTAACCGTTGACATCCCTAATTAGAATGTAATCCATGAACCATTTTAGATTTAAAGCATAACATATTTTCGTACTATGAAGCTTTTGCAAAAAATAATATTTTTATTTTCCTGAAAACTTTTCGCAGACCCCCATTTGAGAACCAATGCCCTAGACCACCGAAATAAGAAAATACAGGCAGAGGGCAGTCTCTGCAGATAAATACATCACCACACACTTCTACCGGTAGTAAATTGTGATGACAGAGGGGGATTATTTTCAATGAGTCTACAAATTTAGGTAAATGCTGCATAGCCTTTACATGCTCTATCACACCCATATATCTCTCTCACACACAAACACACACACACACAAAAGCAGAAGATGCAGGTCATGATGTAATAAAATGCTTTTTATTTAGGTAATGTCGGTCTACAATTCTATTTTAACGTTAAAGATTTATACAGCAGGGTAGTTATTTCCCTCAACACAACCAAAATCATGTAGAAGACTCAAAACAACATGCAACTCATAAAGTAAACAGTTTGGAATATTGTATAAAAAAAAAATCAACTGAAAATTGAATTATTTTTCCTATCTTGTTTCAGAACACAAACCGATTTCTTCAATGTTTGAATGTGACAAGTTTTTAAAACGAAATCTAGTCATGGAACAGTACACATGCAGTCTGTTGGTATATCGGGTATCAGGGAGGCCGATATCAGAAGAACAGGTCAAGACATGCAGCTTTTAGTGTCAACAGCCCTCCCATTTCAGGGTGCCAAAGGTATTTGGACAAATTACTCAGTAGACATTTTAGTTTGTAATCAAAAATATGGACATGTTGGACATGTATTGAATAATCAGGATTATTAAAATAAACTAGATTAGAACATAGACAGAATATCTTCCATTCTGTGTAATCTTTATGGTTTGCGGAAGTATGGCCCAAGAGTGAACACACTAACAAAACTAGTACCCTTTTTTTTAGGTAGGACGACAACCGCCACTGCGTGACAAACTATATTACATTAACCATTACGAGTCACGCTGCTTTCAACGTTATATATCGGTTTGAAATCCATTTCCTGGTTCATTCACTAATATGGACCGAAATTAGTCTATTCATCATAACGTTAGCCATTGTTGAGCTAATAGTCTACTCATACCGCATTCATGACAACTCGGACCGCCGGAGTTTTCATCTCGGAGCGTCCGGCCCTGGCATATTTGCGTTCACGCTGCACTTCCCTGTCGGAGGGAAAAACACTGGGAAAAACCAAGGAGGGTTCTGGGAAGTGGAGGCGGTAATGCAACATTTTGGATGAGATGTGTGGATATGACGTCAACTCTGACAAAGCGGAGCTCTGAATGATACCCGAATTTCCGAGCTGTAATTCCGGCCTGGACGACCGTTCAATTCCCTTTTTACAGGTCGGAACCCATTTTTTCCAGTGGTCCGAGTTGTCTTGAAGGGGGCATCAGGCTGCTGGTCCCGCCCACTGCCACTCAAGAGTGCACTCCCATTGGCTGAAACGTTCCGTCATTCAATCATCCGCTAATCTGATTTGCCAGAAATGTCGGAATGGATTATGGGACGAGTAGTGTCTTCACTCTTCACTCTCAATCTTGTACATAGCACTTTTTCCCGTTTTTCAATGTGTTTTCAACTCTGAATCAAATGTTTTATGGTCACAATTCTGGGTGGCTTTGTTCCAGCTGGAACCCAAGGTGATGTCATGACTGTTGAACTCTTATTTGTGAAAAGCAGCAGAGAAAATCAGTGAGGCGGCCACCTAAGATGCAGGAAAAGCCCTGCATCAAGGGGCCCACGACATCACGTGTCAAAGTCCAATAGTCACGGTGCTAACTGTACACTGGCCTTCGCGTGGGTATGCTCATGGTGGTTCCTGAGGTATCCTTTATTGAAGAAGCCTTTGCCACAGAGCTGGCAGACGTGTGGATACGCGTTGTGAAACTCCCTCACATGCTTGTTACACTGGGCTTCCGTGGAGAAGGCCTTCTTGCACTTCCTGCACGAGATCGGAGCACTCATGCACTTGCTTCTGTGCATGCTGAAGTTGGAACGCCAGCGGAACGTGTCTCCGCACTTGTCACATCTGAAGGGCTTCTCCCCTGTGTGGATGCAATAGTGTTGGGCCATTAAGGGCCTGGTGCTCAGGACCTTCTCGCACACTAAGCAAGTGAACCCTTCGGCGACTCTTTTGCACATGGTTTGCCAAGGCTTAGCGCTTTGTTTTCGGTCTTGGCTGCTGGCTAACCGAACGTCGTGACGAGCCGCCGTGCTCGGGTCTTGGCCAGGGAGATTGGAATCCACTTGATTATCCTCGGCCTCCTCCAAAGGCCTGGTCCATGCAAGGTCTCCGTTAGCGTCACCGTACATCTCCTGCTCTCTGTGGGCTTTGAACATGTGGATTTTCAGCCATTGTTTAACGCGGTATTTCTTTGGGCATAGGGTGCAAGCAAATGGCTTTTCACCAGTTTGCGTGCACGTGTGGTCTCGGAGTGTCCGGCGAGAATCAAATTTCTTGTGGCATTCTTGGCAGGAGTGCCGATCGGTTTTCACAGAAGTAGATCTGTTTTTCAGGAGAGAAGCTGGACTGTGGTCGCCAGAGGTAGACTTGCTCTTCTTCTTTACAAAAGCCTGCTTTTTGCTTGGTGGGGTTGCTTTGTCTTTGTGGTTGGAGTCAAGTTTTGGTTTGGGGGGTTTGGCAGCCTTGGCAGAGGTAGGGTGGCTTTTCCTGTCCACAAAGTCATGCTTTTTGCTTGGTGTGGTTCCTTTGTCCTCATGGTCGGATTTCAGTTTAACTTCTTGGGTTTTAGCGTCCTCGTGGTCGGATTTCAGTTTAACTTCTTGGGTTTTAGCAGCCTTGGCGTTTTTGGATGCAATCATTTTCTTTAATTTACTGCAGGAGCTTTTGTGAAGAGAGAGCATGCTTGGTAAAGGGAAAACCTTTTTGCACCCATGGCAGGTCACGTGTGCTTTTCGTAAGTGTACAGCTTGGCCCCTCTTCGATTCAAAGAGCTTATCGCAGAACTTGCAGGGATGGGTTTCGCTCTCCTTCGTCTCCCATTTGTTAAAACGTGCTGGAGATTCAGTCGGTGGGACCTGTCTTCCCTTGCTTTGCCTCGTCACTACATGTCTGGGTTCTGCCCCTAGCGGATCTCTCTGCCTCTGTCTCGGACCCACAGTGCCTGCTTGGCGAGAATATTTCTCTCTAATTGCTTGGAGTCGATTTTTAGCATCGTTGCTTTGTGGGTGCTTTCGAGGTCGACCTGGGCCGCGACGTTTTGGGACGGGCAGAGGCAGGCTTTGGTCCTGGATGCGTCCGAGCAGCCTGCCTGATGAGGAAGCCGTAGGAGAGAAGAGTGGAAAGAGATTAAGCTGTGACAGGTAAAAGAGAAGAGGTGGCACAGATACAACACTCAACAGTCCACTGCAACTAAGCTGACTAAAACGACAGCTAGGGATGGGCGGGAGTACTCGGGTACTCGAGTACTCGTTCATAACGTCAGTACTCGAGTAATGTTTCCGCTGTTCGGGTACTCGCCCCACCACTTTAAAAATGGTGGCACGCATCATCATGTGGATCTGGCTATACAGGCAGCATGGCTGTGTTTCAGACAGGCATAACTGCACGGGCGTCAAGTCAGCCAGAATGTAAAAGTATGTCATCTGCTTTAGGGCTTTCAAAATAAAACCCTTATTGTAACATTGGCATTAATATTAATTTTGAGTAATGCTTTACAGCCACAGTTTCACTCATAATCTTTAAGGTGATCTGGGGAGGTGGTGGGGTGAAGCTTTTGCTCTGGAGATGCTGGATGAATGCGGGATGCTGACACAAGGTGAGTGATGACTGCACAAGTGTGATTTAAGCTGTGGTGATGGGGGCTTTATATAGTACCAGGAGAAGGGCATTTATGATGTCATAACTGACGTCATTTGGGCAACTGACGTCACCCTGCAAAGGCGACGTCATAGAGAAGGTGACGTCGGAGATGGTGACGTCATTTAGTAACGTCATTTGGGCTGAGGGGTATGACAGCATGGGGTGTCTACCTATGCCTTTTGGTCTTCCATGATTGAAATTCAGTCTAAGACTACACTTCAATCATGAGAGACTTGTAAGACATTTTAACAATCTTTATTGAATCAGAATAGACAGTTTGAGTATGGCGTATGACTCCATGATGTGACACACCTCTTGCTATGAAATGGTAAATGGTAAAATGGACTGCATTTATATAGCGCTTTTATCCAAAGCGCTTTACAATGTGCCTACATTCACCCATTCACACACCGAAGGCGGCCAGCTGCCACGCAGGGGGCTGGCACACCATCGGGAGCAATTTGGGGTTCAGTGTCTTGCCCAAGGACACTTCGACATGTGGACTGGAGGAGCCGGGGATCGAACCACCGACCTTCTGGTTGGTGGACGACGCGCTCTACCTCCTGAGCCACAGCCGCCCCAGCCGCTATGAGAGGGGGGCGTCAGTGCTGTATGAGATAGAAAATCCCCCCTAAGGGGATTTGTTTCCAACAGGAGTCATGACATTGGTGGTGATCTCGGGAGGTGGTGGGGTGAAGCTTTTGCTCTGGAGATGCTGGATGAATGCGGGATGCTGGCACGAGGTGAGTGATGACTGCACAAGTGTGATTTAAGCTGTGGTGATGGGGGCTTTTAGATAGTACCAGGAGAAGGGCATTTATGATGTCATAACTGACGTCATTTGGGCAACTGACGTCACCCTGCAAAGGTGACGTCATAGAGAAGGTGACGTGGGAGATGGTGACGTCATTTGGTGACGTCATTTGGGCTGAGGGGTATGACAGCATGGGGTGTCTACCTATGCCTTTTGGTCTCCCATGATTGAAATTCAGTCTAAGACTACACTTCGATCATGAGAGACTTGTAAGACATTTTAACAATCTTTATTGAATCAGAATAGTCGCGAGTATTTTGATAAAAGGTTTGCTGCTTTGTTCGTTGAAATACCTTTTTCTCATCCAACGTGCATCAATAATAGGGGTGTCAAAAATAATCGATTATAAGATGCATTGCGATGCGGACGTGCACGATTCTGCATCGATTCACAAATGTCAAAAATCGATTATAATTTTTTTTTTAAATAATCAAATAAAATATAATGGAAGTACATGCAGTTGTTTATTTTAATTATGGATCATAATACAATGCAATTCCAAATGCACTTTTATTTTAAAAGTAGCCACACAGTGAGAAAAAAGAAAGTGAGAAAAAATAAATCATGTATTGGGGGAAAAAGTGATGCATCGATTTAAGATGCATCGAGATGCATCGATAATCGTAATAGAATCGAAGCCCTCTGAATCGTAATCGAATCGAATCGTGAGGCCAGTGAAGATTCACAGCCCTAATCAATAAGCTACGGTGGTACGGTGGCGCAGTCGGTAGCTCTGACGCCTCACAGCTAGAAGGTCCTGAGTTCGATTCTCGCCTGGGACGCTGGAGTTGTGACCCCCCCATATCTTCAGTGCCTACTGCCCAGGTGGGCTATCTCGTCGAAAGGGCCTTTCTGTGTGGAGTTTGCATGTTCTCCCCGTACCCCCCAGGATGCTAAAAAACATGCAGAAGATCGTCATCCGACCAGTGACGACAACATCTGAAGTTGGTCCCCGGGCGCTGGAAAGAAAAAGCGATGAAAACGTGGCACTAGTTTACTGACTACACTGCCATTGTCCCATAACGTTAGCCACAGGAGAGGTGGAGAACAAATCACTTTATTGCTTCATGGTGATCACTGCAGCTATGGTCACTGGTCAGTTTTCACTTTTTGGAAGAACAATCCGTGGATTTACGTAACAGTGATCATAAAGCAGAATGGATTATACCGGACATGTAGGCCTATTGGAAATGAGCATTGATGAAATGAATGAAAAACTTTTTTTCCCCTTATTTCGTTTTTTCCGTGTAAAACAAATGGGTTACTTGAGTACCCCGACCTGGTCTATTATTTTTATTTTTTACATTTTTAATACTGACTGTTGGTGAGATTATCTCTGTCTTAATGAGATTATCTCTGTGTTAACCTGTTGGCACAGGAAAAGATTTGAAACATACAGAAATACCCATTGTAATAGGTGCGCACATCAATAAACTACATGTCATATATTTATTTAGGTGGAAATACAAAATTTTGCTTTCAGTCTAAACAGATTGAAAACTGCCGCGCTTAATATTGTCTGGCCCGCGACTCCTTATATTTTTCTGTATGCGGCCCACAACCAAAAACGTTTGGCCACCCCTGGAATCGGTAGGCATGAGTCAATTTCTGGTTTTAGCGGTCCGGTGTACGAGCTTAAACCGGTTTGATTTCATGCAAACCGGCTGAACCGACATGTATCTTTAAGCCATGTTCTGGCAAATGAAAAGGCAGGCGCCTCAGCAACCTATGTCGATGTCGTCACAGGGCTAAATCCAACTTCTATTGCATTTAGTAATAAGCAACATGATTCATCGAACGTTTATTAGTTATAGTTTGTTTATAAACGGACTAATGGAGGTGAAGCAGCAACATGAATGAAGGAGATACAATTTCAACTAGAGGGGGAGATATGTGCAGCATCTGAGTTTTAGAATGGAGATATAAACGGGACAGTGCACTGAACTGATTGTAGCAGTCACCACTCACCTGGCTAAAGATATGGTGTCCGTCAAAACAGTGGAAAATGAGTCTTAAATCCATGCTTCTTAGACTCGGTGTCAATATGATACACCAGGTGGAAGTATTTCTCTAAGTTGTTACACTGTTCAGTCATTCTGCTTCTTCTTTTTCTTTGTTTTGTTGGTGGTTTGCAGCTTAGAGGTGCTAGGTCCTTGAAAGGATGCTAAAAAACCACCGGGACCTTCCCGGTGTGTTTTTAGTGGTGCTAAACAAACTTTGAACAAAGTTTGAAGCATAAAGTACCGAATGCACAAGGTAGCACTCACCCACAAGCATGTGTTTTCTTGACATGGCCAAAAAAATGGGTGAAATTGAGATTTCCTTTGTCCTGAAGTTCTCCGAGTGCTACCTTGTGCCTTCGGTACTTTATCCTTCAGCTTAGAGGTGCATTATCGCCACCAAGTGGACTGGAGTCAGACTACAGTAATTTATGGGCTCCACTCAGGAGCGCTAGTCAAGTGCGACACCTAGTGGTACAATTCGGTATACCGGTTAGATGCGGTTTAAAAATGTTTACACCAACCCATGCCTAATAATCGGCATTCACTCCAGAGTCAAATGACTGCCAGTGAATTCAACTAGTATGTTTCAATGAAGGAGCTCCGTCATGAGCGAAGTAAGGCTGCTCTGTTTCTATCTCTTTAGTAACATGTACTGCTGCGACACGGCCACCATGTGGTGGCAAACAGTATAGCAGCGATTACATAAATTATTTGCTTGCTTCCAATCCACCTCAACAAATAAATGCATGTGATGAACCCTTTAAATACTAGCATTAGACATAATTAAAGGCAATCATGTTATACCCTTTATTCAGTTTCATGTTAGACTAAAAGAGGCAGGATACAGAATCCTTGAGAGAACAATATCATGCATTTAAACAGACTTTAGCAGACAAGTTGAGAGAGCCCCTGTCAGACCTGGTATTAACCTGGGCGAGATCGGATCTTGGGCGATCCGATCTCAGTAAAGTACGTCTGGTCACACCTGACATTAGAATGTGTCTACACATGTGTCTCGAGTATCAGATCTCACTTCCCCACTTATGCAAATAAACATGTACCGGTACATCATTTCCATTCAGTGTGTCTTGTGTGCTTCTTTCTCTCTCTGGGTGCTGTGCATATTTAGCTGTGCGTAAAGACAGTGTGTTTTTTATTTGGCAATTATTACTATTACTGAATTTGTTGTAGCATGGTGTTTGAGATGTGACTATTGCACATGCGCACATTGTGATGACGATGCTGAAACGAAATATTGTGCAGCCCTACTAGCTAGTATCTGCTAGCTTGCTAGTTTCCCGTTGCTAGATTCAGTTTCCTGTGCTCATGCATCCCCGGGTTATGGATAATATGCTATTTTTAATGAGTGCTTTTTGGAAATACATTTTGCAGGATCACGTGGAAGTGTTTATTTAATCCTGCTTGCCACAGTTAATGGCAGTTCACAAACTTATATTGGACACAACCGCACAGCGCTACTTAAACGCCCTGCCCCTGACTGCTGACCAGAGCCCAGCTGAGCTGCAGACATAACAAATGCCAGTTCAGTCGGTTTGCATAAAATTAACCCGGTTTAAGCTTGTCCAGCGGACCGGACAACCGAAAATCGACTCAACCCTATTCCTCGTCCACGTGAAAAATATTGAACAAATGGTTCAGGTTTTTAAAATTTTCAATATTGCCTCAGCCAAATGCAAATCTCAATTACAAATTGCCATGCTCCACGCTCTACTATTGGGAATCCTGTAAGGAAGGAGATGGCACATGCAGTTGTTGGTTATGTTTGGATGGAGCTGTGAACCGCAGTGGCCAGTGCGACTCCAGGATGTCTCATCCTGTAGGCTGATGATTTGACTTAGAAACTTGGAAGCTGCGCGGAATAGCCCACCACGTGTGCAAGAGCCCGCTGCTGGTTGTGCAATATATACTGGTTGAGGTGTGTCGGTGTGTGTAATTGCGCAGTGCTTGAAATGCGCACCACATTGTAGCCATACAATATCAGCATATTCTTATTGCTCGTTATGACGCAGAGGGCGTCAGTTGATTTGCCACTCAACTATTAGTGTACTTATTTAACAAGCAGCTTTCAGTTATTCAGGGTCTGATTGACTTTATGGTAAACTAGTACGATCACAGAGGCAGCCTTATTAAAAAAAAAAAAAACAGCGGATAGCGCTCACAACATTGGCAAGTGCTTTCAGTTCTCAGATGTACAGGTAACAATAATGTTCTTACCTTTTCTTCCAGCAGTTCAAAGTAATGCAAATATTCCCAGGTTGCGAAGTTTATTGTTGTGTCCGTTCTGAAAGCGAGTCGAAGGCTACAGACTCCACTGCACGTCAACCAGCTGCTGCAGTCTGCTTTTAAGAACGCCATGTAACGAAATATAATTTATATCTTTTAATGGCACTAATTGACAATTTAACCATTTGAAAGGAAAATAATACAGTTTGTAAACCAGTCTGAAGAATAACCTAATAAATTGTTATGTACCTCTCATGTTTTATTGTACAGTCTATTACAAAAGTATGGTCTTCAAGAACTGTTGATTACCATTTAATTTGAGCTCAGAGAATTAATCGTGTGTTGAGTGTTGCATATTGTTACCATGACAACTGAGCCAGCGATTCTGCTTAAGCAGAGGACATCATTTGACTAGGTGGTCCTTCAATGCCTCCCACTCCTGAGGACCGATTTTGTTCAGACACACACACACGAATCCGATCGCATGCGTCCCAGACCCCCTCCGAATGTGGTCTGAGGTGATCGGACCTCAAGACGCATTGGGTGCGTCCACACCTGTACTTTACTGAGATTGGATCGCCCAAGATCCGAGCACACATGCTGACAATGTAAATAATAATTTACAGCACTCACTTTTCGTGGGTTTGTCGTCAACAGCTTTTAGCAGGTGGGATTCAAAGTCATCATCCTCCACCTAAAATATAGAAATAATTGGTTATATCACCAAGAATTCACAATGCAGTAAAGGGCAAAGGATATGGTTTAGCTTAATAAGGAACACTATCTGCATGAATGAGATGAACTGTCAGATAATGTGTATTGCCTCACTGCCAGCTTCCAGGTTTGCTGGATGTTCTGAAACTCTTTGATTCTGGCAAAATGCCAGAAAACCCTGGCTATATCATTTCAATAAAATTTGGTTTTCCAAATGTGAAAGACCTGGCCTATCAGCTCCGTTATAACACAGTGATAAGCCTCCAGATTGTTGTTTTCTTTTTCTTTATAGACTGTTAACTTGACAACATAAACATTCTAAATTGCCCCTAGCTTACTTCCGTTTAAACAAAATGTTTTGCATGTTTTTTTAGCGGGGGGTTCCTATCTGGAGGAAACCCCAGGGGAGCATGGGGAGAACATGCAAACTCCAGACAGAAAGGCCCCTTTTGACGACCCCACCTGGGCTGTAGGCACTGAGGACATGGGAATGGGGACACAGAGACACCCCCAGCGCCCACAGCATCCCAGGTGGCGCTACCACTGTGCCACCGTGCCCCCTAGCAGTGTTTGCTAAAAACAACAGCTGACAAGAAATAAGCTAGGTTTCAAACTGTTCCATAGAAACACAATTCCACGAAAACGGTCTATAAAAACTCAAGACTACCTCCAGAAATAAAAAATATAGAGACTGGGACTCTGGGACAGCCGGAACTTTTTTGAGGCTTCCTGTACAGCACGAATCTTCCGCCCGGGACTTCCGCCTCTGCGCAGTGCTGCTCTGTTGTTGTACTGGCGAATATAAGAATTCCGGTCCTGAATGGTAGTGAATATATAAGAATTTGGACATTTAGCCTTCAAAATGAAAGCGATGCAATAATGTATGTTTTTAAAAGACACCGCTGCACGGAAGTGGAAGTCCCAGGCGGAAGATCCGCGCTGTACAGAAAGCCTCAAAAAAGGTCCGGCTGTCCCTCCCAGAGTCTATTTCCGTGCTGAAATAGACTCTGGGTTCCCAGATTGGGATACATCACCCATAATGTACTCAGTCTCACATGACCTCACAGAAATGCTAATCTATCATGTCCTATCCTCATCACCAAGCAATACTAGGGATGCACGATATTTATCGGATCGATAAATTATCGGCCGATATGGCCATTTTGCATTATTAAATACACCCCGATAATACGACCCCAACTTGGCTTTGTTTTTGCATTGGAGGCGGAGCATATTGTTGTCGCGTGCTTGTGACGTCACAGGCAGCTGCGCCTGCCTTAGGGCAAAACATGGCCGCTGCCAGTGTGGCTGTTTTTCAGAGTTTCAGTCTATGTTAACAAAACAAGGCTATTGCAATTTGCAATACATGTCCCGCAAGGTTTCCACGATATGGGGAAAGTCTGAGCTGGCGTTACGTTAAACGTTAACATTAGCTGTTTTGGCTAGCATTAGCTAGCTGGCTGTGGCCTAGTTCAGCAGGCAGCAGCGAGCTGCCGTTGTAGCACTCCCTGGTGAGCAAGCGGACCACTTGTTGTGACCAAACATCCCTGCATTTAAAGCATTTCATACTCCCAGAGCTGGCGTAAACCATAGAGAACCTCATGCTTTACCCGAAACGTTCAGGGTTTGTGTCTTAATTCCTGTCGATTGTTTCTTGAATTAATCGGATAAAAAGGAGCATGTGTCTATCATTGGTGGCTTTGTATGCCTCTACTGGTATATCAAATCTGCTAATTGCACATTACACCAATTACCTACATGTAGCCTCATGTGACACAGCTCCTTGGTTATGACTATTTATTTTTCACACTTGCCCCCTCTCTCTGAGGTTCTTGGCACTGCCACCAACAACTTTACTGGAGTAAAATGTACATTCACTTAGCCCTGCCATTACTGTGTTACTGAGTTTTCCAAATATTCAAAATACTTCAATCTCCTTGTTCAGATTTGAGACTTGCAGTGCATGCTTCCAATCTGCATCTTTAGACAACATGCATCATCAGTGGTTCCCTCTGCTGGTCAGTCTTTGGTGCTAAAATTCTAACATCGCCACGTGGAGAGAGAGACACACACACACACACACACACACACACACACACCTCTTGCTTGATCACTGGAATGTGCCAGAGAGCGATGGAGAGCGGGCGCAGTCTTATGCTGGGACACACACCATCCTCCTGCCTAGTCTCGCATTTGCCAGCTGTAGGTGCTTTGTCGCCGGAAGCTTGCTGACGTTGACGTAGGGTTGGACCACTTGAGACTACCTCCGGTCTGTTCTTGGTCGTCTTGGTGGTGGCCTTGGTGCGCTGCTCTGCCACGTTGTCACATCCCAGGGGAGCACACCAGTCATCAGGTACTGCACAAACACATACAACAAACATACAAATAATAACATTGTTGAAAGCGCGTTCAGGATATTAACAAATAGATCATGTTATGGAAATTATTCATGATTTTCTGTATCATTTTCCTCAACTGGAACATTTTTGAAAATTCTAAAAAGGCTTTTCCAACATGGATAGTATATTAGTCAGGAAATATGCACAAGACCAAAATACATTGTCGAAGAGTTAATTGAAACACCGTTGCTTCTTGTAAACCACTTTTTGGAAGTTTAGATTTAGATTTTCTTGGTACGGTGTGACTGTACAGCCATACTGGTCAATACAGGCATAGAGGAAGCTCAATCCTAAACAATTCACAGCTGAATTAAACCATATCCATAACATGCAATGAATACAAACCCGGATACGAGTTTTTCTGTTTACTGGTACCACTCAAAAAGCTGTGCGTGCATCCCAACAAACTACCCGCGACAGTAGTAAACAGCATATTCTGTGAAGTTAAGCATCTCAAACTGTGTCTGTCTACTACACACTGTACCTTCATAATTAATCTCAGGAATACTGGAGCTTTCTCCGGGGCTGTTTGGCCCATCTTCAGTCCCGCTCTGCTGCACTTCATCCCTCTCCGATCTCCCGCCGCCTCCGTTCTCCGTTTCCCTCAGTTTCCTCTCTGCCTTCTCCAGCTTTTTCTGTAGTCTGGATATCTCTTCTCCTTTCTGTACCAGCTCCACTTGATGGTCCTGTAGGCTGGTCTCAAATATTGTAGTGATTTCAAACACAGCTGTCCTCAGTATCGAGTCCATGGCTAAGGTCACCTGTGCCCTGAAGCCTCTGCTCTGGTAGTCTGACATCTCTGCAGATGACTGGCAGCTGCTGGCTCAGGTAGCCTTGTGTGATACTCTACTGCTGACCCCCGTAAGGAAACTCTCTTATCACCCCTGGAGCTAGTGGGGATTGTTTTCGAATGCCTTGCCCAGAGACACTTCAGCAGGGTGTATGCTTGATGAAACGGGGCATTGAGCACAGGTCTTGCGTTGTTGAAGATCAGTCTCCGTACTCACTATGCCAACCTAGTGCTTTTATGGCCTTTCCGGTATGCAAAGCTCCGGTGGAAGTGACACCGTTTCCTCCTGCTGATCTGAACAAAAGAACAAGAATTGTATTAGCAAGACACCAACACCACGCGCGCTCACGCACGCACGCGCGTACACACACACACGGCAATCAAATTCCAACAAATTAACTTGTTGGTATGTCAATAATACCTTCCCAGCGAGAACTAACGCTAGACATTGAGATCTAACATTTATACAGCAATTCCCGGTATGACCTTACATGCTAACATTAAAGTTAGCCGCCTGGCTAACACGTTAGCATTTAACGATAAGGTAAAATAGCTGATTTATTCAATGGTGGGCACTGGCAGCTGACTGAATGTAAATACTCGCATTCAACAACCGATTCGGTTGCTATCTGAAGTGCTTCGCTCACGATTTATAAACATTAGAATAGGAAAACGGGCCCACGCGCTGCAAGCGAAAACATTAATTAGCTAGCGGTAGACATGGCGGTCACTCGACCATCATGCAATGTGTTTATGGTAACGTAGTAGGCGACGCTAAAATACTGACCACTCGGCGCAAGCAGCAACTCCTGCAGTTCCTCTACGGTGATAACAGTGTATATATTCCCTCTGGAACCAAGAAACGCCCAATTACATGCACTATAAGCGCTCTCAATGACTAATTATTCTGCAACGACCACATAGTCAACATCTCCCTCCGCCATTTTTCCTCGAGGACCGCGGCCAGGCCAGAACCCAGAAGAAGAACGCGGGCGCGGGAGTACTGTGATGTCCCTACGTCACCGTCTGAGCTACCGTAGTACTGCAAATATTTTCTATGCGACACATCTTATCTTCTATCTATCTATCTATCTATCTATCTATCTATCTATCTATCATTTCCTAATTTAATTCAGACACTAGCCTATAGGCCTATGTATGAGATGTTGGAACATTATTAGATAGATAGATAGATAGATAGATAGATAGATAGATAGATAGATAGATAGATAGATAGATAGATAGATAGATAGATAGATAGATAGACAGACAGAAGGAATCAGGATATATGATTCCTTTGTTGCATTGGCATGGTGGATCAAAGATCAATGCACTGGTTACTAATTCACTTAGTTTAGCTCTGTTGATCATTTTGTAACGTGTGTTTCTCAGCGACAGTCAACCCTGTGGAGGGAGTTTTTGTTTTACACCACTGATGTGAATTAACAGAACCAGATAGTCCTACGATGTACATTATATTTCACCTTGAGTCCACACTGCATAGACTAACTGTAGCAATAATGTTTCCATCATTTTGAAACATTATTGCTACAATAAATTGACTGAAGTCTACGGAGTGTGAGGAGTCTACTTTTTGAGTGGATGTGCGTGCTCTCCTTTTTTCAATTAGATTTCACCTGCCTTCAGGTCTGCAAGTAGACATCCTGAAGTATATTTTTTACATTTTATTTATTCAGATAACATCATCCCACAACATACAATTTAAAGATGCCACTTTTCATCATGCATCTATTGTATATAATCAGCTCATGGATGTACCAAACAAGTGTTTCAAATGTAGGCATACACTTTTGAGTATTAAAAATAATAATGAAAACCGAAGGTGTATATGTCAAATATATGCAAAATATGTCATACAGTGAGCATTATAATGCATACCTATGTTTGAAATAAGCTGTGTAGTGTAAGAATGTTAATGGACTACTATCACCAGAATCATCTAAAAATAAAGTGCTGATAGCTGATCAGCCTGAACTATTATTTATCAGTCAATTCAGTTCAATGGATATACTTATTTCTTCCCACCAGGTAGCAAATCATTCATGCAAACAGATCTGAGTGTCAAATTAACACGTCCCTATGAATACCAGGTAAACAAGGAAAAGAAATGCATAACAAAATTTTGGAATCAGCAGGGGTCACTTTATTAACTTGAGGTGAATTAAGGTCCAGTGCAAAGCGAGGGCTCCAGCTAAGTGCTCTACAGTATACTCTTATGTTAGCCCAGTGGATTGCCGGGTGTCTCTGCTTTCTTCATTTAACCTTTGAACTATGCTCATACAGGAAAATACTGGAATGTGCTTCAGTTCAAGTGTGTTGACCTCCAGCTCAGCCGAAGGTGGAGTTGTTCCAGGCCACGTTGGCTGCCTCCATGTCCACAAAGTTAATATAGATCCTGCAACAGAGCCAAAGACACACAGTTAATGAGGTTGGACTTTATCGTGCATTCCTTCATAACTGGGAACTGGTAATCTTACGGTTCAAAAGTCATGAGCTGGGACGGTGACGTCACCAGAGCTGGTATTTCCCATTCCAAAGTCGTAGGAGCCTCAGCAGCCCCGACCTCAAAAATCCAAGACGGCTGCTTCACGCAACAACAGTAGTTATAATCGTAGTAAATGCTCTTTATTAGCACTTCTGCCTTGTTTGTGTTTCATTAAATCAGCTGTAGACACAACACTGCCTAACTTCTATCTGTGTGGACATGTTGCTGCAGTGGTTGTATGCGCAAAATGCTGCGAAATGCCTTGTTATCCATTATTGCCAACAATGGCTAGCCTGGCTGGCTAGCGACTGGATCTGACCAAGTTCCCAGCTCCAGTTTTCTGCAAATGGAATGCTAACAAAACTGATGTAATGTCATTTAGCCTCCACATCCCAGTTATTTTGCGATAAAGGAACGGGCCATTAACACTGATGTATGTGTGAGATATGCAAAATGACACCTATCTGAACAAAAATATAAACGCAACACATCATGATTATTGCACACTGCACAGGTGTGTGCCTTGCGTGGGTCACAATAAAAGGCCAGTCTAAGATGTCGCAAGTTTTGAGGGAGCGTGCGATTGGTATGCTGACTGGCATGCTGACTACAGGAATGTCTCACCTTTCCAGGCTACACCTGGGCCCTTCTTGAACTTGAACATCTTTTAATAAAAAAAAAATGTTTTCACTTATTCCTTCTCAAACTACTTACTTATACTACATGTTACTTATTCCTTCTCAAACTACTTTCTACATGATGCTACTCTAGTCCTTCAAAATGTCTTCTTAGCTGCCATTGATTGTGTTGCTGTCGTTTTCTGTACTGTTGACAAAATGTGATATTGTAATAAGTCGCTTTGGGACAAAAGCTTCTGCTAAATGACATAACGGAATGGAATGTCCACCAGAGCTGTTGCCCATGATAAAACTGCACATTTTTGCTGTTTACTCAGCAACTTGATATGCCACACATCAAAAGTGTTGTTTGTACTTTTGTTCAGTATAATTCATGTGCTTTTCTGCGACTGCTACTGTACCTGTCAGGAGAGACGCCCAGGTGTTTGTTGAGCAGCCCACACAGCAGTTTAGAATATTGTCTGTTCTGAGCACCGCTGATCTTGCCGATGCTGTGCAGGGAGCAGAGGGCACAGGGGTCGCCCTTCCCTCCGAACATCATCATCTGGTCAGGGACCACGTGCACAGCGATGTACTGGAACAAGACACAAGACAGATGTCAGCCCAGCGCACGCACACACAATTCCTCATATACTGTAGGCTACATGTTGCTATTGAATGTCAGTCATTACATGCCCAAAGGTATGGGATTGATAAACTGGGTATGGCAAGGTGTGACACTCAATATTCACAGCCAGTGGTGTAGTGGTCCCTGGAGAGTGGAGAAGTGGGTAGACTGTAATTACGCCTCCCAATCACGGCCTATGTGAGCCCAGAAGTGATCTTGTAGTTTTTAGCTTTACAACAGAGAGCAAAGTTAAAGCAAAATACTTGTTCCTTAGTTTTGAGCCATATCTAAAAAGAAAAGAAGGGGGGGGCGGCATTCTGGACCAATACTCCCTTGGATAAGTCTGTACAAGCTAGTTAAATGACATGCATCTAATACCGTAATCTATCATCACAGTGACACAATAACAATATCTGACTTATTCAGTCAGTGCTCACATCCAACATTTTGTGGATATGAAGATTGGTTCAAAGTTTTGGTGTCAAAGAAATTATTTTAAATTATATCAGAGTTACATAGCCTATAGGCATATTACATAGTCCCATTATTATAAAATGTCTGATTGGATAACCGTTACACAATGGAGACTTTGCTAATAGCAGGCCTAGCTATGATTTAGTGAACTATCAATCATCAAACATATCAATAATTTGCCCAACACGACTCTACACAAACAACAGTCAAAGAAATGTTTGCAATAAGGATTTGGTTTGGATTGGATGGAGACGCATTACTTCACACGACAATGCAGCAGTCCTAGTTCTGTTGGGATAGATTGCGCATGCTCATCGTCTCGCACCACGCACACGCACTCAGAAGCTTTTAGCTGCCTGCAGACATGGATGGGGCTCTTGTAGATGAGTCAGATCTCCTTGAAGGTGGTGGTGGTCAGCCATCAGCTTCCTAATATACAACCTATGTGAAGATATGACGTTATGTTATGCTAAGAAGTAATCCACCCTCCCCCGGCCTACCTGTGCAGGTTTTCCCATCGCTTTAGCCAGCTCCTCTGTGGCCTCGGACAGCAGCGCGGGCGGGACGTCGCTTTTGGCTACATTGGTGTTTACCATAAACATCGGCATGATTGCTCCTTTCTGCGCTCAACGGACTGCAGGCGTGTGCGATTCAACTGTGTGCTTGCAGCGGCTTGCTGGCGGAAAGAGGAGGAGGAACCACTTGTCTTCCTCGGGAGCGTGCGATCATGTGTCTCATAACGTGGATGACCACAGCGCCTCCATCCCTCCGGGAAGATATAGCTTTTGGCATCTCTACAAGTAGGAGTAGTATCCATGCTTTGTTGGTGTAAGCTAAACAAAACGCCAACCCCGCGGAAAATATATATTATTATATTCCCTTATTGTTTCCTAAAAATCTACCAACCACCGCTAGGAGGATCGCATCATGACATAAGAAAGCCTCCTTATTAAAGAGGTTTTTAGGGTGCGGCCGCTCTTGAGTGTAGGGTAATTACGGTACTGCGCATGCGCAGTTCTCTCAAGCATCCTTAGCAGTGTTGAAGGAGACGAGAGAAGGAAAACACTGTGCTGCTGGAGAGAGAGAGGGCAGAAGTTGGATGTCTTTTCTCTTTGTCAGCCCGTCTCTGTGCTCATGAACAGCGGCCAGGCGTGTCCGTGAACCGTCAACTCACCCGGTCTGTCGCCGTTTGACGTCTTCCTCTCCTGCTTTCAGCAAACAAACGGTGCGTATCTGAGCTAAATTAGCCATTCTGCTAGCACGACCACTTTCCACCCGCTACGGAGAGCTTTCTGCTGCGCTTCTCTTTACAGTGAGTAGCCTGTATGTATGCCATCCATATTACAAGTCGGCAAGTTACTAGCAAGCTAACGTGACGCAGGTTGGTATTTATGAACAAAATACACTACCGCTTTACTACTCTTTAAATACACTGGCAAGTGGCAGCCTTGTCAATAAGTTCGTTGATGATAACAGAGATATGGAACGATACATGTGTGTGTGGATTCATGGAGCCCTACCATACTTACTACTGAGATCACCGTGTTATGGCTAGTGTATTACAGATGGGGATTAAGTTACTTTGGTTAATTTGGCTATTGACGTTGTGGATTAAAGTAATAGGTACTTTATTGTCCCCGTGGGGAAACTAATTTTCAGTGAGATTCATTTCATGATGTAACATTACATAAAAACAGATTAAGACATGACATCAACGAATCACAAACACCATCAATATATCACAATATTGCACATCAAATGTATTTAATAGATTAGATTAGATAATGTGATGCTTAAATTATCCCCATGGGGAAATTGGGTCATATGAATTGGGCTATATGTATTGATTATATCATGAGTACATAGACTAACATTAATATATGTTCAGCTCCACCCCCTGCCATCTCCACTTCGCCCGAACTCGTGGGCCACGATGGAGGAATGCGTGACCACCTTCGAGACCCACCTGACGGCCGTGATGGACAGCCTGATCCGGGCCTCGGTGTGCGAGATCACCAAGGTGTTCCAGGAGACGGTGAGCGACTACCTGGTGGAGCTGTCCCTCAACAGGAAGGAGAACGACACCCTCAAGCTGCGGCTGAGGCTGACCGAGAACAAGCTGCGGAACGAGCGCAAGTTCGGCATGGGCTGGGCCGCCAACCGCCGCAGCGCCGGGCTGGCCGCGGCCTTGGCGGCGGAGGATGGTGGTGGTGGTGGTGGAGCACGGAAGAAGCGAAGAATTCAGGCAGCTCGTAAGTATTTCTGATGTGTGTGTGTATGTGTGAGTGTGATCGCTTCAGGAGCCTCAAGGTAGCTGGCATCAGCTTCAGTCTGTGTTGTGTACAACAGTCGCTACGATCTAATAGGAGCCTCTACACCAGTGATCCTCAACCCTTTTCATATCAAGGAGCCCTAATGTAGTCATAGAGCCATGCCACCGACCCCCATTTGATGAGATTTTGTCTCTCGTACCCAAATCTATTAATATTTTTTATTGTAAATATGATTTTGTCCAGAATTCCATGATTGTCTGTATTGTAGGTAGAGAGATAAACGAGAAACTATGATCAAAACACTCATTCTTCTATCTTCTGTAATTGTGTTAGAAGTGTGATAATCCATACATTTGCTAGGGACCCCCTGGTGGTCCCCGGACCCCATGTTGAGAACCACTGTACTAGACAAATTATTACAATATGCGTGTGTTTTTTATTTTATTTGACCACATGTGTGTGTTTTTATTTTTATTTTACCCGCGAGAAACGGGGAATTGAAATCATGCTTTGCAGTTGCGGCTTATGTGAAGACGCACTTGTTTTGTTGGAAACCATCTGGCACGAGCTGATCTCTCCCTCCTCCCTTCCTCCTCCGCCTCCTCTTCATGCTCGCTCCCTATCCGTCCTCCACCTCCCCCTCTCCTCTTCTCTCCGCTGCATTCTGTCCCTCCCACTCCTCTGTGCTGCTTCTGCACACTGTGTCTCTCTCCTCTCCCTGCCCCCACCTCCTCCACTTTTTTCTCTCCCTCCCTCCCTCCCTCTTTCCTGCTCTCGTCCTCTCTCCAACTCCTCCTCCTCTCCTTCACGCTCTCTCTCTCTCCCTGCCCCCACCTCCTCTCCTGCTCTCTGTTCTCTCCTTCATCACGTTGCGCGCCCCCACTCCCCTCCCCTCCCCTCTCCCCCTCCTCCGCTCCTCCTCCACCACCACCACTACCCTCCATAATTACACGCTCCCTCTCCACTCCTCCTCTCTCCCGCCCCCTCTTCTCGCCTCTTCTTTCTCCTTCAACCCGTCCTCCCTTTCCTCTCCTCTCCGTCACGTGTCCTCTCCTCTCCTCCCCACCCTCTCCCGCTCTCTCGTCTGTCCTTCTCCGCCCCCTTCTCTCCTCACTCGTACATCATGCTCTCTCTCTCCCTGCTCCCTTTCCTCTCTCCCTTCCCCCAACGCCACCTCTGCTCCCTCCGCCTCTCTCCTTCTCATCTCCCACCCTCTTCTCTCCTTCCTCTCTCTCCCCCCAACATCTCCTCCCACTTATCTCGCTCTCGCCCCAACTGTTCTCCCTCTGTGGCTCTCTCCCTCCCCCTCCCCCTCCCCCTCATATTTAATTCTCTCTCCTTCCTGTCTCTCCCCGGCTGTGCGCCCTACTCCCCTCCCCCCCTTTCTCCTTCCTCTCTCACCTCCCTCCCTTCCTTCCTCTCTCCTCCACTCCCCACCCTTCCCTCCTCCCTCCTCTCCTCTCGTCTCCCCACAGGAGGCAAGCTGAAGAAGGGCCCGGCGGCAGGCTACGGCAAGGGCTGGCGTGCCGGAGGCGTGTGGGAGGAAGGTGGAGGAGCAGAAGGAGGTGGGGGTGGAGCTGTGGCGATGGTAGCAGCAGCAGCAGCGGGCGGAGGAGGACGGGGGAAGGAGGAAAGGGAGATGTACCTCATCCAGTTCCCCGGGGATGACGAGGAGGAGGAGGAGGAGGAGGAGGGAGGGCCGGTGGAGGACGAGGAAGGGGAGGGCAGCCTCGGCGGAGAGGGGGCGGAGACGGCCAACATCAAAGAGGAGGTGAGGGAGACGGGCTCAGAGGAGGAGGAGAAAGTGGCACAGCAGCATCTCTGCACTGCTCAGCAGCTTCGTGTGGAGAAAATAATGTGGAGAGAGAGAACGGGAGAGATGATGCAGAGGGCGACAGAGTTTTGCTCGTGTTTTGTCTCCGGCCACTGAATGACTGCATGAGATGTAGTGGATAAAGGGAAAGCTGTTGATTTGATATTTAGCTGCCAGAGGAGACCGTCAAGTGGGCCTCTCCAAATCACAAGTGCAGCAAGCTTTTAGGCACAGATACTACTACTGGAAGAGGTGGAAAAGCTTTTTGATATATTTCCACCACATGACCGAGTGGCGGGCACAGCTCCACGCTCCACTTCTGTCTCTGAACATTCAAAGCGGACACAGAATGCATTATTGGTCTCATTGTCAAGTCTTTACAGGGTGTAAAATGGCGGTAAATGGCTGTACATTTAAAAGCCACCTTATGTCATTTGTGAGTTGAATCACAGAGTGAGGAGGGACTAAGATATAGGTTTATTTAGCTTTAGCTTATCTTCAGATTGAGATATATCGTAAACATCGGAATGGGCATGGAGATGACTTATATTATGTGGCTGTAATGGGTGTTTGTAAGTTGATTTTAAAAAACTTGAAAAAAGCATGTGCAAGCAGACAATAAAATACATTTAATTTACTGTTGTGTGGCCTCTAATAAAATCAAGCCTGATAAGTCTGATTGTGTATGCAGTTCGGTCACCTAGAGGGCTATCAACCCGCCTCCCTCCGGCTAATCAAGGAGGCTCTGAAGATGGAACTGCCCAACCAGAACCTCCACACCGGCTCCAGAGCACACAGCGAAGGTAATGGACCAGGGACACATTCACTGAGGGAGAGGAAATGGGTGAAATGCTCAGTGAAATGATCACTCATGCCATCTCACTCTTCCCACACATCTTCTCCTCTCTCTCTGTCTCTTCTCCACAGGAGATCTGTCAGATCATCCCCCGGCCCTTCATCCACGAGACAGAGAGGACTGGGAGGTGGGCTCAACGGAGCCGTCGGAGGGCGGCATGACCATGGATGAGCTGAGGGGTCTGGAGACGGCGCTGAGCGCTGAGAGGGGCCGCGAGCAGGCCGCCATGAGGGCCTCCGGGCCGGACAGCCCCAGCCCAGAGATAGTCCGGGGCAGTGAGAAGAGCTTGGCCCCCAAGTACATCGGCCTGGACGGGCTGGAGCAGGACGGAGAGCTGGAGCCCGAGCCGCCCACCCTGGAGAGAGAGGACCTGCTGGAGCGAGGCAGGGCGAAGGACAGCGTGAGGGGCGGGGCCTCAGGCTGGTTGAAGAGAGAGGGGGACTTGGACGTGGTCATGGCTGCGGACGATGCAGCGGAGCAGGGAGGGCCGGACGAGCTGCCGCCCCTGTCGACCCCGGGCAGCGCCGGCGACAGCGGCGGGGAGGAAGAGGGAGGCGGAGATCTGCTGCACTTCTGCCCGCAGTGCGGAGGAGGCTTCACCACGGCGGCCGAGGTGGAGGAGCACCCCTGTCCTCTAGGGGGCGCCCATTTACAGGGCAGCGGAGAAGAGGACACGCCTTTCCCCTGCGCCTCGTGCGGCAACTCCTTCAGCCACGCCTGGGCACTTAAGAACCACGAGTGCGCCTGCGCCGCCGAGCGGCCGCACTGCTGCGAGATCTGCGGCAAGCGCTTCACGCACTCTCGCTCGCTGGAGCGCCACCAGCTGGTGCACACGGGCGAGAGGCCGCACCGCTGCCACCAGTGCGGCCGCAGCTTCAGTCGTCTGGGCAACCTGGAGCGGCACCAGCGGATCCACACGGGCGAGCGTCCGTACGGGTGCGAGGCGTGCGGGAAGCGCTTCAGTCGCGTGGAGTATCTAAAGAGACACCAGCTCATTCACAGCAGTGAAAGGGCAGTGCTCCAGTGTGCACAATGTGGAAGGAGCTTCAGCGATGTGGAGCAGTTGAAAACCCACCAGTGCTTTTAGAGTTTTTCCCCTCAAAATGTTTGATGGACCTGGAAAGAAGGAGCAGTTTGAGCAGACGAATGTGGTAGAATGCAGGATTTTTTTGGACGAATGTGAAAGGTGGATGCTCGTGTTCTTCTCAGTGATCTGGAGTTGCCTTTCTTAACAGACAGGATGAAAAGTTGAGTTGACAACTTGACATTAGGAGAAAGCAGGAGATGGATATGCAGATATTTTTAAAAAGAGGTTAATTAAATGTCCAGAGTTGACAGGAAGTCAATTGTACTGTACATGGCATTTCCCTAAAAGAAGATAAATGAAATCAATCTCAGACATTAAGCCATTTGGAGGTGTTTTAATTTGTACATAGAAAGACAGAAAGAAAAAAAGCTTGTTGTGCTTATTTATGATTTTCAAAATATATGTACATTTTTATCTTTGTATCAATAATTCATTTTAATGTTAAAATTAGGATTGCCTTGTTCACCCCTCCCCCAAAAATATGGACATTTGGGTTTGTTTTTTGGTCATACCAATGAGAAATAAACATTTGAATTCTTCAGATTGCTCTTTTAGATCATTTTTCATTGGAAAATCATAGGTTTACAACATTTTATAAGATGGCATTGGCAAGAGGCTCTCTGGTGACGAGTATTTTACAAAATCATGTGAAATGACAGCATTTGAATGGATGAAAAATTGAGTCACTAAAGTAAGTGTGTGTGTGTGTGTGTGTGTGAGTGTGTGTGAGAGTGAGTGCGTTTCTTGCTTTAACTTGTGTGTCTGGGTGGGAGGAGGCTGGTTTAGGCCACCAGAGGGTGCTATGTCCTTGGTGGCCCTAACCACCCAGGAGCCACAGGTAGGCATTGAAACAGATGGAGGAGAGGGGGAGTAAAGGGTGTTGCAATCACTAAATTAAACGGAGAAGCTGCTGATTGAGATGTGTGTAATCAATTTGCCATCTGGTTTCACCCAGGCGTGTCACTGGCACTGCCCATGAAACAGGCTGATGGGCATGGCTAGCCTTTTTGTCAGAATAGTCTCCAGGGTCTCCAAGGGCATCCGTCTCACATCGTACCCCCGCACCGACACCTTGACCTTGGGATCCACCTCCACGATCTCCTCCCCGCTCTGATGGTCGTTTCTTCCCACCGCGGCATACGTGGGGTAATAGGGCTGCACGGACTCTGGAAGGCTGCCGTTGTAGGACGGGCAGCAGTAGGCGGACCACATGTACTCGGGCACCGCCACCCTGTTGTTGATCCAGGGCCCACCCGAGACGTAAGGCAAGGCGCCGGTGATCACATACGCGGGCCCCTCACAGAAAGCCTGGAGCCTGCCTCTCACCTCGGTCTCCAGCTGAGCCCAGGGGCCAGAGTTGGAGCCCGCCCGCTGAGGGACGACATTTGTCAGGGTGAAGGTGGCCTCCCGGTCCTCCTTGGTGCGGTGGTGCGAGCTGGGGCTGAGGTGGCCCCTGGTGTAGTTGGAGTTTTTGTAGTCCAGAAGCACCGCCTGGCTCTCAATCACATTCTGGTCGTCGATGTTGCCACGTTTGGGGAAGGCCTGCATCTCTGGGCTGGAACCGGAGAACGCCAGCTTAGAGCAGAGAGAGAGAGAGGGAGGAGTGAGACACCCCTATAAGAGCTACAACAGTGTTTTGTACAATGTGAGCATGCACAATTGTATGTTCATAGAGTGAAAGAGTGTGTCCAGTCATGCAGTTTGGAAAAGAAAATTGAAAGAGAAGTTATGAAGTGTTAGTTTCAGTTCTTTGTTACCTCACCAGTTAAAAGACTGTCAGGTGGCGTTCACACTGTATATTGAAGGCTTGGAGCCAAAGGGGCGGGGCATATGTGTGTTATAGTAGATTTTACAGGAGAGCCCAAACCAATTTTGATCAAACTTGGATCAGCTGCCGTTACCACATAGTAAGCACAATATTTAAACTTTTTGTTGTGTCAGATTGAGCATTATTATATCAACAATCCTGCTACACTTTAAGTTTAATTATATTTGTTAAAGTGATAATACGGAAAATTTGATACACCTATGGCCATGAGCAGTCATATTTGCAGGTGAGATCCAAACCGTGTTATTATATGGCATTACTCAGTTTGTTTGGCCATAGTAAGTTGTAACCACCCGTAATGCTAGCAGAGACCGGAAACAAGTAGCTTATCTTCACACAAGAGTTGTCAGGAACCTACAGTAACCTGCAGAGTGAGACCATAGCGTTAGCTCCGCCCACCCTGTGTCACCACAGACACCAAGTTCATAAATGCTGCAATACTGAAAATGCAAAGGCTTCCATCAATGGGCCATATAGGCTCAATCACCATTGTGTTAAGTCACATTAGATGAAAATCTTCCGTATTATCACTTTAACTTAAAAACAAATTGTGAAAAAGTTTAATATGTCTTTTTGGCACAAACATTGTGCCAATACAGCCATGTAGCATATGGGTGTATGTAAGTAAACAATTGTAAAAACACGTTCATTTTAATACAAATCTAGCAATTACACTTCAATCAACACTGAAATATAAAACAAGATCAGAATGAATATCTGTAAGTAATGCTCAGCAACTTTCACCAAAGGCCTTGTAGGATTCTAAACTACTACTTTTTTATTTTGCTAGTATAATACATTTGATAGTACTTATTGATGTATGTGGCATTGTTATGTCTCATCTGTGCTCATCTTGACCAGTTCACACTCCATTATAAACAAAATCATTTTGAAACTAGCCTAAGTATTTCATGGGAATATTAACATAATTACATTAATCTAATATTGACCTAGAACATTAATTAGGATTTGAATAGGATACTAAAAATGATATGATCATGCTGCAATCATGCTAGCATTACTTCATTCAGCATGCATTTTGATGAGTTGACTTAAGTGCTGTTAGAATCCTCTACCCACGATGCTTGTTCAGTGTCAAAACGGCAATTAAGTGGAGTTACGCCCTTTTTTCGCAGCAAACAAAACCTTACTCTTCATGATTTCGGTTGTGTCCCTTTGGCACTGAAAATATCTCACTGAGACCTTTTAATTGTATATCCCACCTCTTCAAAACAGCCTACAATATCTGACTTCTACCTCTAACCACCATTCCATCTCTGCAATCTATTGATTTGTATTTGTTTTGTACCTGTATTCGTTCTTGTTATTTCGTTTGTTTACTGTATTACTTTTCTATGTATTATAAAGCGTCTTTGAGTTTCCCAGAAAAGCGCTATATAAAATGTATGTATTATTATTATTATTATTATATAATACTCATATTCGCCCAAAATCGCACTTACTTTGGCTCCAAACCCTCGGTATTTACTGTCGGGGAGACACTTTAATTGCTATAGAGAAGTGCACAACCTGCATATAGATGCCAATCTCACACATTGACCGCACTTCACACACTTCAATTTCACGGAAACGTCCTGTTGCTCAATGCTCACACATCCTCTGTCACCATGTTAAAACCTACACACGCATATCCACCAGGTCTACATGCAAATGCATCGTACTATTTGTGAGATACATCTGCTAACTATAGAGTATGGTTAGCAATGGCTGCTCTGTTGTTATTGCACCTTCATCTCAGATGATGATGCTGTAATCCTCCAAGGGGGCTCTGCTCCACTTCTCTCCCTATCAGCCCCCCCCCCCCCCCCCTCTCTCTCTCTCACACACACACACACACATTCTCTGCTTACCTGTGGTTCATACTTCCAGCGGTTGCTGGGCCGTTTGCCTGCTGCAGGAGTCAGCATGTAGGCAGAGTACAGTGGTGCGCGACCTTGCCGGTTGTACAGGCTAGCAAAGCGATACTGGTTGCGGTAGCGCTGGCAAATGGGCTGGTACCCTTCGGTATCAAAGCCCTTTGGAGGAGCGCTTTGGTAGAAGAACCGGAGGCAGGGGCAGAAGTCCCCGACCTCTCCCAGGACCAAGCCGCCGAGCCAGGGTAAGAGAAGCAGAAGAGCCCTCTTGGACGATTGCAGCATCTTCCTTTGTGGCATCCTGCAGAGCACCAGTGTGTGTGTCTAGCTTCCACTGGCAGACACGCTCAGACAAATCTGACTGGTGTGCAAACTAATCTAAGGTCTTCTAATCCAAGCTGAGTACAAGAACCTTATCAACTGTGTACTGAGTCACAGATTACAAGCATCCACACGCATCTGCGCTGAACTAAACCCTGTATCTCCTTTCTGTCCCCTCAGTCTCTGGTCTAAGCATTTGTGCTCCGATATATACTGTATACTGGCAGAAAGAAACCATGCAAGTGACAATTTCAGCTCACACCACGCCCCCGCTCCTGCTCGCTTTCAAACTCCCCCCACTAACTTCCATGGTAGTGTGTGTATCTTTCTCATTATTAATAGTCACATGAGTCCATTCTTTCAAAATCTTTCGATACTTTGCCTGGAATGTGGCCAGTATTGGAGAAGAAGAAACTGCACTCTGAAGCCTAAACAGAGCATCAAGACTGACCCTGGTGGCTTGTTGCTCATCGACCAGGACACTTGTTCCTCAATGAAAATTGCTAACAGGTCTAATGCCAGAGATCATCCGTCACATCCATCTAGCATGCTCTCTGACACATGATGAAATGTTCTATCACAGGGGAGTCAAACATACGGCGCGGGGGCTAGAACCGGCCCGCCCGAGCTGACGGTCCAATTCGGCCCACAAGATGATTTTGCAAAGTATAAAAAATTCCACTGAAAAGTCCTCCAATCCAATTTGATGCACTTGTGAAGGATAAGAGGTACCAGGTTTCAGGAGCAAGTTAAAAGTTGTAGCCTATTCATGTTTTCTGTATTCACTAAATGGTCAACTATTTTCATTACGCTTGACTATAGAGAAATGGCACCGTTGGTGTCAATTTGTAATGCAGTTACAGAATAGTGGATTTGATCATGTGTTTGATAGGCCTATGGTAGCTGAGATAACACTATGTAAAAGTGTGTCCTTAAAATGTAGGTTACCTGTCATTCTTTACACTGCAAGAAATTGGAAAATGTGGAGGTGTTGTTGTTTATAGGTTATTGTGCATTGATTTTCTTTGTCTGGCCCATTTGAGACCAAATTGGGTCCCATGTGGCCCGTGAACTAAAAATGAGTTTGACATCAAAGCACATAAAAGAAAGTGAAGGAAACCCCGCTGAGACTGACAGATACCACTGGCATTGGAAGTGGTAGGGTAGAACTCTCCTGCGTCCCCCCCCAGGACCGGGCTTTTGAGGCTGGCTTGGAAGAAGGACCACAGACCCCCGTTGAAGATGTCCCCCGTGTTTGCATCTGTCCCCGGCTTTCCCTCACTTTGTTCATAAACACGAAGCATCTTGGAGGTGCTGAAAACACAAGTCGAGACCCTGTGAAGCACCCTGCATGTGCCATACTGAGAGAGGCTGCGTACCTCTGTATCAAGGTGAGATGCTTGTGTATCTCTGAACAAACACTGGTCTGATATAGACGGTTTTCACCAAATTGTCAGTCCTGCTCTGCTCCTTCTTCTTTTTTTCTGTCCATAGCAAACACTGTAACAGGAAGTGAGCTGGGGTTCAATTTCAAATGTTTTTGTTGTCAAGTTAAAACCGTCTATACCTAGCTGACAAGTTTATTGAGATCAATTTCACACAAACACATGCTGCTCTCCAGTGAACGAGTCAGCTCTTTCCCTTTTCGTCTCACAAATACCCCCCCCCCCCCTATCTAAAATTTAACCAAGATGTAGCATTTCCATACTTTCATTATTTCTCATCATATGATTTGAGAGGAAGGCTGTGACTTCTCCGTTTCGATTCACGCCTGGGAAGTTTGACCTGTTGGTGGGAGAAACCTTGTGTTCCAGTCTTTGTCACAACATGCAACATTCTCCAATGTGCTGATGGTAGAAGGCAGAGAGACGAGAAAGATGGGGGGAGAAAGAGCACATGATATACAGCCAAGGCCATGAGGCAGACTTGAAAGCATAATGTCACAGATATATTTTGTTTACAGCTTAGCTGCTGGGGTCCCTGGGAGGCAAACCAGAGGTTAGAGAGCATAACTGCTCCTCAGCCACACATCTGAATGCTCAATGTCTGAACGCCTTTGTCAGTAGTGAGATGTTCTTGTAAGTGAATGAGATCATCTTAGATCAATAATCATCTTAAATGGAAGAGAGCCACCTTATACCAGAAGTAGAAATTGTGATTCCTAAGATCTTGAAAAGTCTTGCCTCTCTGGTCTTTGGGACTTTTGGTGCCTCTGGTAATCCAAAATAGACCAGAGAGGCTAATAGCGCACTAACCCTAACCACTTGGTGTGTGAACACAGACAAGGCTCTCCTGAAGGTAGAAAGCAGGAAGCCAAGACTGTTACAGTGTGTCACCAGAAGATAAATCTAGCTCTGGAATGGGATGGGAGACACAGTTTGTGGATAATGTTATAGGGTGATTTAATGGGTGTATGGTCATTGGTCACATTTTACAGTTCATAACTCTTAAGTGAAGCTCTTTTGGATGGAAAAGTTCAAATAAAGATGATATGAGCCTTCAAATTTGGCCTTAAACCAAAGGTGTTAGCTCCAGGAGTGGGTCAAAGGTCACAGGATGTGAATCCTTGGGGTGACTTTTGACTGTGAGACGCTAAAGAGCGTCCTTCTACTTATCATGGCCATCTAGTGAGCAATCAGAGACATGACACATACAGAAACCAGTCAGGATCCAGTTTTACACCGAAACGTGTGACTGCATTGCTTCTTGGGAAAGAATCAGTTATTTCACCATTTCTTGAAGGAGCAAAAGCTTCTGCACACCTAAAATGACAGGTGCGTCAGAGGAGGGAAAACCCGACTGAATCAAAAGAAAATAACTCCGGCACACTGTCTCCAAATGCAAAAAGTTTTATTTAACAGAAAAGAATAACGTTTCGGTCCTAAGATCTCCTTCAGATTCTTGGAGAATTGGGTTCTTTTCTTTTGATTCAGTCACCATTTCTATTTCTAACAGCAGCCATCAGAATATGACCACACTGTAGGCCTACTGTGGCCAGCAACAGCACTCTCTGCTGTCACACGTTTTGCTGGTCACAGATTTCAGTGACACCGTATTTGGTGAACCATCAGATTCTGTGAGCTGCCTGCTGATATCATCTCACCATCTCACTCCAAATGCCTAAAACCCAACCAACCTAAAAAGACTGCAGATCACAGAATCAGATGGGTCACTAAAATACATCTTAACACCGGTCACTGAAACTAGTTCGACAGAGACCAAGGCTGCATTACTGTCAGTTATGACGAGCAGTAACCTGCAGATGACCACGGAACTAACCTACTTTTGGTTTCCACTGAAAGGAAAGCTGCTGAGTCCAGTCAACTGCGTGTGTGTGTGTGTGTGTGTGTGTGTGTGTGTGTGTGTGTGTGTGTGTGTGTGTGTGTGTGTGTGTGTGTGTGTGTGTGTGTGGGTTGTGGGTGTATGTGTGTGGGTGCGTGTGAGAGAGAGAGAGAGAGCCAATTTCCTGTCTTCTTCCTAATTATGCTGCTGACTCAGTTGAAGATACTGCATGTGTGTTTTGGATCTTTTCTGACACTAAACAGCTGGCTCATCAAGCTCAACAAGTCTCAACACTATGGCCTTATTCCACTCAGTCTGAACCAGAATGAATAATGCTTCCTTTTCTCTCTGTTTAAAAAAAAAAAAAAAAAAAAAACGATAAAACGATTTCAGACGGACAAGCCCGTCTTTTATTGTCACACGGTTACACATCAACACATGCACGGAGGGCCACAAACACACACATGCTGACGGTGGCCGGTGAAATTTGTCCTCTGCATTTAACCCATCCTGGCTTTGTCCTTTCCTCCGGAGGGCAGGCCAGGAGCAGTGGTCGCTTTCTCGTTCAGCGCCCGGGGACCGACTTCGGATGTTGTCGTCACTGGTCGGATGACGATGACGATCTGATCTTCTGCATGTTTTTTTTTTTAGTGGGGGGGCCATATACGGAGGAACCCCCCTGGGGGAGCACGGGGAGAACATGCAAACTCCACACAGACAGAAAGGCCCTTACGACGAGATACCCCACCTGGGCAGTAGGCACTGAAGATATGGGGGGAACACAACCACAGCGCCCGCAGTGTCCCAGGCGAGAATCGAACTCAGGACCTTCTGACTGCGAGGCGACAGCTCTACCACTGAGCCACCGTGCCCCCTGTTCCCTTAACTATAGTAATGTCGCCTAATTAATACATTTAGGGGAAAATATACAAATTCCACAGCAAAACTAAAATATAGTCTGAAATTAGGCCATAAAATGTTAGGGAGACTTGCTCTTTTCATGAAGTGAAATGGTGTCACTATCCCTTATTGGTTTGCCTTATATCTATACCAATCACAAAGGAGGAGATCAAGAGAAGCAGATGAGTTACATAATGTAGCGTATCGCTGATACACCAAGGAACGGAGAGTTGTAGTTGGTACAGGGTCTTTATTCACAGGCTTCGTTAGCTCCTAGCAGCTAGCTTCACACAGCTAGCTCTACACATAACAACCGGTCTCGCTCACTCCGTATCTTGACTCCCCGCGGCACAGCGGCCGCTGGTCCTATATACCCCGTTTCCCCTAGGAACACACCCACACACATTAGTTCCTAGCTACCGTTGAGACACTTATGTTGCACATCACATTACAGGTAATACTTAGATTACCCAAACACGTTACATACTCCTCACCCAACAATAAGGTTAACGCCCACGTTAACACCCACAACCCACACATATCCCCCTGTACCAAAACACACCACCCCACAACATTTTGCATTCCCCCAATTTGCCTCTTATTTTTCAGCACACTTTCAATTTCCGTTCCACCACCACCATTTCCATTTCTTAAATTCAACCCACATTTCAATTATCACAAGCCCCAATATTTACATTCCCTCTTTTCTCTTTACACTCATCTTCACATCAACCACTATTTCCATCCCCCCTTTTTAAAGCTTCTGTCCCATCTGAAGCACATCAGTCCTGCTCAAACCCCAGTGGGGTTAGCCCTCCGCAGGGTGACTCTCCTCGGTCTTCCCCCCGTGTTCCACAGTCCACACATGCACTGCAGTATCTCCGCACGTCCTCCTTTTGTTTGCCCCAGTAGAAATGTCTACGGAGGAGGCTGAGTGTCTCTTCGGGCCCCCGATCACCGTATGGGCCATTGTGCGCCCCCTTCAGTGCCAATTCTCGCAGGCAACCGGGTACAACCCACTGAGTCCCGCTTTTCCCGTGTCCCTTTCTCTCTAAAACCCCATCTCCACCCAGATGCAGGTCCGAAAACATGTTCCACAGTCCCCTTGTGGCCCCGGAACATGTGTGAATCTCTTCCACAGGGGGCCGGCGTCCGGCCGCCACCCACGCATACACCGGACCGATATCCGCATCCTCCATCTGTCTGCGTCTCCACTCACCCCCGTTGACATGCGTGATGTGCCTCTCCTCGTCTGTCGGCTCCACCGCTTGCACTCGCTCGTCCTCCCGTCCCGCTCCCTCAGGGGGCGGCGTGTTGAGGACAGCAGGGCGGACACCATCGGCGTCGATCTCCACCTCGACTTTCTGCAGCGCAGCCGTGGGGGTTGTGTAGCGGCCTGGCTGGGCCGGCTCCTCCAGCGTTGACCCCTCTCGCTCCCCCGGGGACACGAGTGCCGCTCCCCCCACTGTAACAGCATTGCAGGTGATGTCGCTCACTTCCCTCTGGCTGTTCAAAACGATTCCCATTATCTTGATGGTCTCGTCGCTGATGGCGATCTCCCCCACCACTGGCTGGCATACAGAGCAGCTAGCCTGGGCCGGCTCAACAGTCCCTTTCCTGCCCAGAACAATCGGCTCTATACTGCCCCGCTGTTCCGCCGCTTGTTGCTCCGGCTGCTCCATTGCTTGTTGCTCGGGCTGCTCCCCCGGCTGTGTGTCTCCTCCAGCGTTCACACTCTTAATGCAGTCTCCAGCCAAATGTCCAGGCGACTGGCAAGCCCAACAAAGCCTCACCTGTCTCTCCTCTCTCGCTGTCCTCCAATCCCCGACAGCTTCTTGACATTCTCTGGCTAAATGTCCCATCGCGCCGCATGCCCAGCAGGCTCCCTGCTGTCCATGTCGTTGTCCCACATACCCGGTCCGTATCCCGGGCTCGCCTCGGCACCACCTCGCCACGTGGCCCGGTTCTCCACAGTTCCAACACAGTCTATTTTGTGTCTCCTCCGTCCGCTTCTCTCCGTGCTGCGCGACCTCTCGTAGCGTCCGCAATACCTCCACTGCCCAGGCAGGAGTTCCTTCCACCAGCCGTCTGACTTGTTTCAACACACGGGCCTCCATGCCCGCCAGCCTCGAGCTGATCTCTGTCGTCAGCCCTTCTTCTCTCCCGTTCACCGACAGGCTTTCTTCTAGACGCGCCATCACACGTGGCGCTCGTAGCAGCTAGCTCACACAGCTAGCTCGCTACAGCTAGGTCGCTCGAGCCTTTGATCTCCAACTTTTCTCCGCTGTTCCTCCTCACTCTCTCCTCTCGACCGAAAACAGAGGCGCTACCGCTTCACTTGCTGACACCAATGTAGCGTATCGCTGATACACCAAGGAACGGAGAGTTGTAGTTGGTACAGGGTCTTTATTCACAGGCTTCGTTAGCTCCTAGCAGCTAGCTTCACACAGCTAGCTCTACACATAACAACCGGTCTCGCTCACTCCGTATCTTGACTCCCCGCGGCACAGCGGCCGCTGGTCCTATATACCCCGTTTCCCCTAGGAACACACCCACACACATTAGTTCCTAGCTACCGTTGAGACACTTATGTTGCACATCACATTACAGGTAATACTTAGATTACCCAAACACGTTACAATAATATTTGGTTCATTCAGTTACCCAATAGGAATAGTACAATGACACTAGTATAAACTAAATTGTATAATGGTACTAAGGGCCTGTCTATAATTCGCTATGTAGGTTGCTATGCGAATTTTTAGAACTTTGTTTTGCTGTTGAGAGAGTCATCACATCACACCTTGTTTATGTTTTGAAATGTGTACCCCACTGTCTGTGCTTTAGGGAACAGCTAATGGGGATCCTCATAACAAATGAACAAATGAATATCAATATGACTTCATTAGTGTTTCCCCTATCAGATTACGCTGTATAGAAGAATACACTGAGTGCATGTACAAATCAGATCGAGACCATAATATCATCATCACTGCACGTCAAGAGAACATTGCTGATTGGGTTAGCAGCATTCTGGGCTAAAAGCGTCCCTGAATGGAACTGGGCCCAGTGGGCCGCCGCCTGCGGGGGGAAGGAGGCACCGAGCCTGTTGACGCACGCCCTCCCTCCGTCTCTTCCGTGAAAACAGCCCGCTCTGCTGTCAACTTCAGACCACTCCCTCTGCCTTCACATCGCTACGGAAGAATAGCCTGGTCGTAACTTTTCCACAGAGTTACCATCAGCAGTCTTTTGTGGGGAAACTATTTCAGTATGAGCGTAGCGGAGAATGGCGGAGGCCAACGCGCTTGAGGAGCTGCACTCGGAGCTCACCTGCCCGGTGTGTCTGGAGCTCTTCCGCGAGCCGGTGATCTTGGAGTGCGGCCACCACTTCTGCCGCGTGTGCATCACCCATTGCTGGGAGGCCAAGGCGGACGAGCTGCCGACGTGCCCGCAGTGCAGGAAGCCGTGCACTCGCAAGCTGCGGCCCAACTCGCTCCTGTGCAACGTCGTGGAGAGTGTGCGCAAAGCCGGCACCATGGACGCGGCGGCCGCCGGGGCGACGACCGGCTGGGACCCCGACGGCGCGCCAGAGGAGCCCGAGGTATGGGAGCGGGAGCCCGGGTCCAGCATGAGCAGCGTCGCCTCGTCCGTCGGGTACTGGCCGCGCCTGGTCGCTGATATGTGCGAGGAGCATGAGGAGAAGCTGAAGCTGTACTGCGAGGACGACCAGCTGCCCATCTGCCTGGTGTGCGGCATGTCCCGGGACCACAAGACGCACAATGTCATCCCCATTAACGAGGCTTTCGAGAATTATAAGGTAATGGGACAAATCTGTTCCTCTCACTGATGGGCCTTTCTCTCTGAGCTGAAGCATGGGGCATGCATCTAATGTGATTTGCCACCACAACCTACTCCTAAAGACCAAACTTCTGGGTACAAGTGAAGCAATTGGTGCTGATAAGGATTTGTTTTGATCAATGTGATAATTGTTAGATGGCAGAGTTGGTCAGTAAACCTTGGTCCTGAATGTCTCCAGATGTGACCCCCCCCCCCCCCCCATATGGTTTCAAAGTAATTAAAGTAAGAAAAGACATTGCTTATTTCTGCTTGATCTTTGCTCTACATTGTAATGACAAAACCTATAACATCAAGTGTGGACTAAAATATGGGGAGTGTCTCGCCATGCCCAATTGACACCCGAAACATCTGTCCCTGAATCTGCCACCTCAGGCCACCTCAGGTTGGCCAAATCATTCCCACACAAATCAAATCTTTCAGTTATCATTAAAAAAAGAGAGAATTGTATTATGTGTGTGATTCAAATGCTGGGACAAACGGGTCTTTCTCACAGCGGATCCCATGACATGGCAGTCAGTCAGTTGAAGAGCAGGCTGTCTGTTTGCCCCGGCAGTGTGTGTGTGTGTGTGTGTACTTTGAGTTTGACAGGAATTCGGCAGGCTGGTGTCGGCTCTTACCTCCCTACACTTTTAACCTTTGCAGTGCCTGTTGGCCATCAGTGCTGAAGCGGCCCGCCTGGTGTGTCTCAACATGTTAGGTGAAAGGGTTACGGGAAGTTTGAACATCATATGACTCCCGTATTATGGCTGCTGTTGTTTTCTCACCAAGGCACCAATCAAATTAACTGTTGGTTTGAGTCATCTGGTTTGCCCGACACTATACCTCTTAATGCGGTGTGTGTGATTGACCCGTTTGTTCTCCTCGCCCGCCCCACAGGATAAGCTGTCTGTCGCTCTAGAGAGGGTTCAGCTCCAGACGGAGGAGGCCTCGCTCTTCCAAAGCCAAACCAATGAAAAGATCCTCCTCGTTAAGGTATTAGCTGTGTGTCTGTGTGTGGGGCTGTGTTGGCTGGGGAAAGAGAGGATATGTTGTGTACCAAACACCTACTCTATAATCCAAAGCAGTGAGTGAGTGCTGTCTTCTGAATAGAACCAGAATTTCTGGTCGCTTCCACGCTGACCTGTCTCACAGTGCTGCGCTGGCACATGACTCGCACTAACCAACTGATAGTGACACTATAGTGAGTCAGTCGGTGTAATGTGATCGCCACTGTGATGACTCTCATTTACTGCACAGGTGAGGATCGCTCACGATTAAATAGGTGGGTAACACACACTCACAGACACGTACACATTTGTCTTTTTCACGGTTTCTCAATTTCAAGCTCAAACACACATACACACACACAACACACACACACACACACACACACACAGAGTCAACACATATACAAGGGGCTGGTTATGTGACATGTCACACACCCTAACAGAGATAGATAACAACAGTTGACAGAATCTTTCCACGGTGGCAGCATTCATCTCAAATGGTTGGTGGTGGAATGGATCGGCCGGAGGGACACCTCTGATTGGCTTGGCCCAGAGCCGTATAATAGAAGAGTTCCGACATCTCCATTCACTCCAATGTACCAGTTTTTTTCCAGGAAGTAGAAAGTGGAACTCTTGAGTAAAAAAAGCAGCACTGTCGAGTTGCAGCAAAATAGACAGTTTGTGTTGTACTTTGAAATGGTTTTTCATTCCTTGAATCAAATTGTACATTATCAGCTTTATTTTAACATGCAAAAGTAGCGCGAGACCCATTCCTGGCTGTTCATTGGCTAATGAGTCTCGCATTTTGGTCCTCCGCTGACGCCACTCTCTCTAGAGGACACTAGCTTGGCCTGATATTTTACCCTAACGTTAACCAATCATCGCTCCTCCTCCGGCCGATCCATTCTAGCACCGACCATCTCAAATGGACGTGTTTGTGTGTGTATGAGTGTGTGTTAGACAGAGATATGAGCACAATGTTTGCTGAGTGGAGTCAGGAGCGTCATTGCTGCGGCAGATAAGCACACAGACCAAGCTTTACTAGAAACTGCCCGCAGTGTGTCTGTGGCTGTCTGTCTGTCTGTCTGTCTGTCTGACCGAGCCTGTGCTGCTTCCGTCTGTCTGTTGCTCTAGCTGTCTGTCTCTCTGCCTGTTTGACACACTTTATTTGCACAATCTTTGACTTTCACTTCTCTGTTTCTCTCCCTCTCTCTCTGTCAGTGTCACTGAGTGACAGGATGTGGGCGAACGAGGTTGAGAGGAAGTGTGCCAGTTCTCATCCTACGCACAAATGTTATGCGGCGTGTGTGTGTTCTTTCTACCTGTCTGCCTACCTGCTTATCGTCCTACATAAATGTTTAGGCTATTTATACACATCAGCGACATAACGGGGAAAATAAAAAAAACACTTTAACACCGTTAAGAAAAAAAAGGTTATTGGCGTTGGACCTTGTATTTTTTGGGCAAATTTTAAGGTTTAACAATGTGGCATCACGTCAAGATGTGTCCAGTGCAGGCAGCTACGACACAGTTTAATAGTAGAAACATTTTCAATTTCTACTATCATCAGTGAACGTCAGCTTTCTTGAGCCGCTATTTTGCACCGAGAGACGTTCAACAATCGCACGTGAAGAAATACATCATAGAAGAGGCAGAGAAACACATTTCTCCACTGATAGTCGCCTCAATAGACCAGAATGCAATGCAGCGGCAGCAACACATGCTGTGTTTTGAGTAAGGGACACGACTCTTTACGGGAAGTATGTCTTTACTGGAAAAAACCCTGCTCTTTTGTTCTTATTCTTACTACACTATAATATGATCACTCTCTGCACCTACACATGTAAGTTAACCCACAGCTGAATGGAACAAGCCTGTTCTCTTGTGGTGGTTGAAAGGCATTCTGGGAAATGTAGGAAATCACTAACTGAAGTAGAAGTAGAGGCGGCAGGTTGAAGGAAAGTGGGTAGAACAAAAATAAAGTAACAACAGAAAATAATTCACTGATTGACGATATTTAAAAATGTAAGAGTAGGGTGGAATTTCCCCTACATATACTTCACGTATATTACAGCCAATTTGGACGTAGCCACGATGACGTCACCCAGTGGTTTGGGGACATCCTTTTGAAGCCTCGAGTTCGGCATTTTGACTGCTGCCATCTTGTTTTGTTTTCCGTCAGTGATGTGATCCATTGTTCTGTCAATGTATGCTGCCTTATTGAAAGATGCTACCTTATCTGTAAAAGCGATTTTCATTCCGATATCTTGAGGTCAGAGGTCAAGGGAAAATAATTTTTCCCTTGCCAAAATTTTGCCGAACTTTGGAGTGTTATTTAGCCCCCTTCCCAACAAGCTATTCACCTTATGTAGAAGAGACAGTCTGGCTTGAGAGACTAGCAGGAGGTGTAAACCCAATCGGAACCGATTGTGTTTACACTTCCCGTGGCAGAGCTTATCCCCGCAGCCTGCTTCCAGTGAGTCACCAGCTTTGACCAGAGACGATGAGCAGGTAAAACAGCCGGCGTTTTGAGCAGGAACTCGTAACACAAACGGGTCAAGTTTGTCTACATAAGGTGAATAGCATGCCATTGGTTGGTACCAATGAATGTCATTTCATATGATCCCAACGTCAATGAAACGTCAAAATCGCGAGTGTTGGCACAGGTGAGCTTACAGTATGTGTCCCTGTGCTTTGCCTCAGGAGCGAGCGGGCGATCTGGAGGCGCAGGTGACCGTGGAGTTCAGCCACCTGAGGGAGTTCCTCCTGCGGGAGGAGGAGCGCGTGAAGGAGCAGCTGCAGAGGGAGAAGGAGGGGAAACTGAACCAGCTGGAGGAGGCTCTCACCCAGGCCACGCAGCAGATCAGCCGGCTGGAGAACACCGCCCACCAGCTGCAGCTCAAACTGACCGAGGACGACAACCCAGAGCAGCTCAAGGTGAGGGACCAGTGCGGATGGAAAGGAGACAAGTGCAATGGGAGAGCGCAGACCTCCGCCAAGGCCAATTAGTCCAGTCTGCTAGGATATGCAAATGTTGTGAGTCGGATCGGATCCGCGCCCAACAAAGTTCCACAAAGTTTCATGAAATTCAGGACAGCAGTTTTTCTGTAATCCTGTTCAAATGGCACCGGAAACATAACCTCCTTGGCGAAGGTAAAAAGGGGAGAAATGATGTTTAATGTTTCAGCAGGGAGCCTCATATATGATCTGTTCTGCTCTCTTCCAGGGAATCAAAGACTTCATCGGAGGGTGAGTGAGGAAAAGCCGTCATTCAGTTACAGTATCTCTTTTTGCTCTAGAATGCTAGTAGCTGTTCTTTGTCTCTCTCCTCCTCTCTTTAACCCATTGATACCTGATGCAGCATTTGTGTGTGTATCCCTTTAAGACCGCGAACCGCGTTAACGCGGTTCGCGGTCTTAAAGGGATACGCACACAAATGAGGTATATACACGCAAATGCTGCATCAGGTATCAATGGGTTAAACAGCTTTGCCCAAAGTCACGAGGAAAAGGCCTTAGACGGCTTTCTTTGCGTTCGTAATGCGAACGTATCTCTGGTTGAAACAGGATGTTGGGGCGAGATAAAAGTGGGCGGGTTGGACCAGAACAAACATGCAAAGTGGCTTGGTGCTTTGTGCCTAATCTTAAGATCAGAAAAAGCCCAAAATGCATCGTCATTGTTGCCGCTCTTGTTACTGTGAAAGTTGTGAAATGGACGACTTGATGAACAATAAGTACTGGTACATCATGAAGTAACCAATACAATAAGCATTGAAATATGCCGTTTTCCAGGAAGTAAACATCATGTGATTTTGACATCCTATAAAAATATGAAAGAAAAATGTAGTCCATCTGTCTTGAATAGGTGGAATTCATCATGTGAGGAGTTGGCTAACAAGGTGATTTTTTATTTATTTTATTTTTCATTTCATTGTGACTCTCTCTCTCTCTCTCTCTCTCTCTCTCTCCCCCCCTCCCTCCCTCTCCCCCCCTCCCTCCCTCTCCCCCCCCTCAGGGCTGAGAGCTTATTTGAGCGTCCCCCAGAGGTGAGTGTGGATCTGCAGAAAGGAGAATACATGGGGCCTCTGCAGTACAGGACCTGGAGGAAGATGAGCTCTGTTCTTCTGCCAGGTACACACACACACACACACTCACACTCACACTCACTCACTCTCTCTACCTGAAGACACAGCACCTTAACTCACTCTCTCTACCTGAAGACACAGCACCATACCTAAAAGAACTGGCTCTGTCATGTTGCATAGTAAACCTCTCACTGGGCAGAAGTCTCTTCAGAGCCATATTTCTCGTCGGTGTAAATAAGGACGGTGTGATACGATCACGCCCCTCGATCCTGAGGGTGGAGACAGGAATGCTGAGTGTAGAACAGGTCTGGATGTCATCATGAGGCTCAGTGGGGTTGCGTCATAGTCTGTCTATGTCTGTCACAATATAATTTACATGTTACCTTTTATGATCTGGTTGATGCTTTTATCCCAGTGCGAATTACAGTAAGTGAGCAGTGTCCTGTTGAAGGACATTTTGACAGGATACACGTCAAAATACAGAGGACTCAAACCTGTCGTCTGTCACCATCCCCCCCCCCCCCCCCTGCCTAACTCCCTTATCGCTCCACCCCCTCCTCCCCACCCCCCAGCTGTCTCGGCGGTGACCCTCGACCCGGACACGGCCTACCCCCGCCTGTGGGTCTCCCCGTGCCGCACCAGCGTCCGCGTGGGGGACATCCAGCCCAACCTGCCCGACAACCCCGAGCGCTTCACCCGCTACAACATCGTGCTGGGCCTGGACGCCTTCTCCTCGGGCCGCCACTACTGGGAGGTGGAGGTGGGCTCCAAGACGGCCTGGGGCCTGGGTGTGGCCACGGCCTCCGTCAACCGCAAGGAGGAGATCAGCCTCTGCCCCGACGACGGCTTCTGGACCCTGGTGCTGCGCGACAACGGCGACGGCACCAGCGAGTACGAGGCGTGCACCGACGCCGAGGAGAGCTTGATATATCCCTCGCGCTCCCCCAGGAGGGTGGGCGTGTATCTGGACTACGGCAGCGGCGAAGTGGCGTTCTATGACGCGGGGGACATGAGCCACCTGTTCACCTTCTGCGATGCGGAGTTCAAAGAGCCCGTGTTCCCGTACTTCAACCCGTGGCCGGTTATGAACGGACGCAACCGAGACGCCCTCATCCTGGTGACGCCGCTGTGATGACGTGCCCCTTTTCACCACAGTGATATACTGTGCCACAGTAACACCAAATACACCGAACAAAGAGTTTGAACAGACATTAACGGTGCAGCTATAGAGCGAACTCCTCAGTCCAGTTGGACTCGACACATTAGCGTTCACACTGTCACACACGCCTTTGCTACATAGTGTCAAATGATCTGTTCAGGTGATGATGAACACTCTGGTATTGCTGCAACTAAGGACCCAGCTCGAGAAATAACATGCCTGTAAAACTGGAACAAAGAAGATGAAAGGACAAGATGACGTACAGCTTAATGTTTTGTATTGACGTGGGCAATTCATTAGAAACGGGCTAAGGCCTCGATTATTACTTTACAATAAATGACCAAAGTCTTCACTGATAATACTGTACCAAACTACACCAAACACATTCTTTCTAAGTCGCTGGTGATCACAGGAATGAGAAATGTCCATTAGGTAAGTAGGTTCACAGCACACTACTGTAAACTAACTTAACTTTAATCTTTCTTTATTTCAGCTCAGTACTAAAACACTGAGCATTAGTATCCAAGTCTACAGTAGTATCCCGTGAACCTTATAATGCAGGGATACTCAACTTGCTTTGCCCGGGGGCCACTTTACATTACGTCATTTGGCAGACGCTTTTATCCAAAGCGACTTACAATAACACATTTTTGTCAGCAATAGAGCAATCCACTATGTAACACAGTCTATGATAACTACAACTTCTGTGGTACAAGTTAAGTTTTTTTTTTTTTTTTTTTTTTTTAACGGAGAGAAAGAAGTTACCGTAGATCAAGAAGGGCCCAGATGGAGCCTGAAAAGGTGTGTCTTTAGTCTTTTCTGAAAGATCGGCAGTGATTCGGCCGTCCTGACCAAAGGTGGAAGCTCATTCCACCATTGAGGTGTCAGGGACCTGGACCTGGACTTTCGTGAAATGATAGAAGGCCAGGGGCCAGTTAATAAACAAACAATATACATTTTTCTGTAGCGGATTGTAGGTTTTTGGGGTGTCAGCCGGAGTTTAATGTTGTGCACTCCGGATAGATAGTTAGGTTAAGTTAGTTACAAGTACATACATAAGTGCCTGGGTAGTATTACTTATTGAGATATATTTGTAATAGTAGCGAGCAGACGGCAGTATTTGACAATTTAGCAGCTAAATCATAGATTATTGAAAGATATTCCATATTCCAGACTGAAATGCTATAACAGAAGTGGAGTATTGGCCAGAATGACATGAACATTTGGACACTTATTCAGCGGGTATCTTGCATGTTGCGTTCAGGTGCACTGTAAAAAAAAAAAAAAAAATCTTTCTTCTTTTTTTGCAATTCAATCGCAGGGCGTAAGTTGAGTATCACTGTTATGCCATGAGAAAGGCCTCACAATCATTATAATCATTATATGTGTTGCATTTTCTATCTATAGGCTATGTTTTATATTTTAACCAAACCGTATCTAACCATATAACCAAGTACGGTATTATACTGGTACTATATTCGGACATTCTAACAACAACATACATAATATGTCTGTAAAATGAATTTATGATTTTTATAGATTATACCTACAAATTACTCTGTCCACTTGAAATGTGTTCTGCAGTTTCTAGACATTTGCCACAAGGTTATAGCCAGATACATGTAGCACCTCCAGTAGATCAGTCTTTTAGTATTTTCCTGCTGAGCTTGTTGTTTACCTGTGATTCCACTAGAGGGCGTCCAGATCTAAGGTCGGTGTGTTGCAGCATTGCTCTGCTCATAATGCTCAGCTGACTAGAGGGACTTGAGGCCCTCTCTAGCCCAGTGGTTCTCAATGTGGGGTCCGGGGACTGCCAGGGGTCCTTGCAGGTGTTCCACGGGGTCCCCCGCAAATTAATGAATTGTTAAATTCACCATTATTTCACTTAGAAGAAAGAACGCAATTAGAGAATGTAGAAGAATTACTATTTTAGTTTCACTGTTATCGCTCTATATAGTCATGGGATTCTGGACAAAATCATATCGAACAAGAAAACATTCTCAGATTTGGGTCCAAGACAAATTATGTCACCAAATGGGGGTCCCTATACGGCTCTAATATAGACTAATAGACTTAGGGCTCCTTGATTTGATTAGGTTTGAGAATCACTGCTCTCTAGCCAACCTCAGCAACCTCACCACTCCTTTCAAAGCTTTAGGGCAGAGGTTCTCAAATGTTTTTCAGCCAAGGACCCCTTACAACAGTGGTCCCCAACCACCGGGCCGTGGACCGGTACCAGGCCGCAACGCATTTGGTACCGGGCCACGAGCCCGGTCCAAAAAAAAGAATAAAAATTAAATAAATAAACATACTAGGCTATAATATTATAGCCTGTGTGGTAGTTAAAACATAGTTTCAAGTTGATGTTTATTTATGTTTGTAGTTGAAACGAAAACATAAATACTTTAGGCTACATACAGTACAACACAAAAGGCTGTTATTTACCCTTTGTCGCCACCTGGTGAGTAAATATATATGTAACTAAAACCATCAAAATTGACAACCGGTCCACAACTTTTTTTCCCATTTATCTACCGGTCCTTGGCACAAAAAAGGTTGGGAACCCCTGCCTTACAAGATAGAAAATATACCGGGGACCCCCTCATTCTGATTTGTGATTTTGGGCTAAGCTTAATTGTTTCCATGGTAACGTGCTTGACTTTTAAATTGATAGGTTTGTTAGAGTAGAATGTAATCCGAACCATTTTAAATTTAAAGCATGAAATGGTATGGTAAATAATTATGAAGCTTTTGCAAAAGAAAAGAAAATCCTGAAAACTTTTCACGGACCGCGTGGCAAAGTGCCCCGGACCCCCATTTGAGAACCACTGCTTTAGGGAATACGTTTAGCTTTAGCTTTAGCTTTAGCAGTCTCGTCCACCAGTTCCAGGATTCTCCTGTGAACCTGGCTCATCAGGGGAGGGGAGGTAGGCCTCAACGTGTCTGTTTCTGCTGTAGGAATTAGCTGTTGCTCCTGTTGTGCCTGTAAACCAACATTAGGGATGTCAATTTTCGGTTAATTTCACTTTCGATTAACCGACGCTAATAATCGATTAACCTTTTGGTTAATTCATAATTTTTTAATATTAAAAAAAAAAAAAAAAAAAAAAAAAATTTGTCTATTTACTCAATGAGCTCATGCCCAAACAAGGCGTGTCTATTTAGATGCTGAAATGTTAATGCTTTTTGTGTTAGAATTTCTAACACAAAAAGCATTAACAAGCATTAACAAAAAGCATCAACATTTCAACACAAATTATTTTTGTGTTAGAATTTCTAACACAAAAAGCATTAACATTTCAGCATCTAAATAGACACGCCTTGTTTGGGCATGAGCTCATTGAGTAAATAGACCAAATTTTTTTTTTTTTTTTTTTTTTTTTTAAATATTAACTGATAGACCGACAGCAATAACCGAACAACGACGTTAGCGACGGTTAATCGATTAACGGTTAACCGTTGACATCCCTAACCAACATACTGCTCGAGATGTGTGTGTGTGCGTGCGTGTGTGTGTGTGCGTGAGAGTGTGAGAGAACTGTCTCTGGAAGGAGCGCCATTCTAAATGAATAGATAAATTGTTATTTTTCATGATAATCCAACCTTGAATGAATCTGTACACACTGACCTTCTGTTCTGGCAGCATTGCATTGTATACTGTATATTGATAGATTTGATACCAGTTCTACTCTACCTCCGGGCCGCCCCATGTTTAGGGGCCCTGTGTTTGTCTAAAGCAGGGATATCCGCAAAAACGCCAATTTCTATTAGCCAGTGGCCAATAAAGTGAATCATCATAAACCTGTGTATTTGCATCTCAACAGTATAGCAAGTTCCCTTGCACCAATTGGTCAATTTGGTCATCCGTGACTTCTGTTACAAACAAATAAATAATGAGAATTAGTCTGACCCAAATGAAACTTATCTATTATCCATGTGGGCGTAATCTCCTGGCGTCATCTGCCTATACATTAACCATAGACTGGTCAAAAGGCTATACCTGTCAAGACGTCTAATCCCACCGTCCTCTCCTTCAACTGTCATCTGTAATTAGATATTATTGCAGTAACACAACACTCCACTTCTACATGGCTGCTGGGCCACGCCCACCTTGAGGAAGTTGTGACGGCGGAGCGAGATGATTCCAAATATAGAAAAATGATTTTGTCTCGAGAATCCTCCCTGATGTTTTTTTTTCCATCTCTCCATCCTTCCTATCAGATTTTTTTTTCTTCAGGCTGCCTCTGACCGATCTATTCCCAAAATACGCCCTTCTATTTTTAGCGTCAGCGCGTCTATACTCAGCTATTCTGTAATCCCTTTTCTCCCCCCTCTTGAGAATCTGCTCCCCATCAATAATCAATGAGGAGAGCGTTGTGTAGGGAGAGGGGTTGAAGAAAGAGGGATGAGATGGGGGGGTGGGGGGGCAGAAAGATAGATAGACTTAAAAAGTGATGAATGGAAACCTCATTAGCAACTGGAGAGAAGTCAGTTTATACGTCCCCAGACTGGAAAACGGTATATGTTCTCTCCAGTCTGGGACGTATAAGCTGTCTTCTCATCATCGAGGTCCGTTTCAGTTTGAAAGAGAGAAGTTTAATGCGGGTTAACGAGAGATGCAGAGAGAAAGGGGAGGAGGAGATTGCAGGGGAGGCGGTGAAGGGCAAAAGAGAGAGAGAGAGAGGGGGAAAGTGAGACTCTCCATCTGCTCAAAGCTGCCAAACACCTGCCAGCGTACCCGTTTCCAACGCGCTGACAGAATTTGACATTTGGAGGAGAAGAGAGGGTGAAGACAGAAAGAGAAGAGGGAGAGCTGAAAGATGGGGGACCAATTTGAGGGGACACTTTATTTATAGAAAGCAGACAGTTTCAGCGGGAGTTGGACTGGAGCTACACTGCGGGGCACGAGTGTGAATGACTCTTTGAGAGACCTGAACGGACCTACAACACGTTAGTTAGTAGGCTAAGTTTACACGCTTGTGTGAACAGTCTAAAAATGGAGGTCACGTGACATGTTCACCTGTGTGTGTGTGCTCAGTCATGCCTGCTGAATGGGTTCATCCATGTATGCATGTGTGATTTGTGAAGGGAGGACAGCATTCTTACATCATCACACCATAGTCGAGTCTGCGATCTGCATCCCCCTCCTCCGCTCGCTCTTCTTCCCTCTTTCTTTCCGTGTCTTTCTCTCACATGCAGTCAACAACACAATAGCTCTTATAGCTGACCAGGGCACCTCCAGAGAGAATCCCAAATGTGACAGGGGAGATTGGTGCCGGATAGACTCAGAGAGAGAGGAGGTGGGGTGGCAATGGTGTATCATGTTTTGGCTGTGTTCTAGTCTAAGGGTACATTCATTTACCACACTCAACGACCACAAACTGAAATGTCCATTCGGTTTGGCCTGGGGCTTGGGTCTGGTCTGCACCGCTCTCTGGGTCCTGGATCCTTGGCTCCCTGCAAGCTCCGTCGGAGAGGCTTTTGTGTTGGGCCGATGCCACAGCGTGCAGGGAGGACCCTCGATAAGGACCAGACATACAGCTACAAATATAAACACTTGGCGAAACATCTGCTGGGTTCAGTCCAATGTGCAAACAGTGAAAAAGTCAGTAGTTCATTCATCTCAGAAGAGTCCACATGCAAACATTCCTTTCGTCATGCGCCTGCTTCCCGCCCCTCTCACGGCTTCTCTTTGCCCCTCATTGACAATCCTCTCACACGCGCGCATGCAAGACCACCCGCTTAAAGGGCAAATGGCACCGGACGCACTCGGCAAGGGCCGCCCTCTAGCAAGTTCAACCAATCAACAGCCCGAACCCCCTGACACCCGCGAATCCATAGCCAATCACTCAAAACGGTGACTATGATTGACAGTTAAACTAAATGACGTGACCGTTAACAGTTTTAGACTGACATTTAATCTGACCAATGACAACTCATAAATGCCGACGCTGTGCCGACGATCCGAAGGTCACAAAGGCCAGCGAAAGAGAGAAAAAGGAAAGGGGATAAAACAGGCCAGAAAATAAAGCGTCTGTGTAAAAGGCAACACAACAGAAAAACAAAAGACTTAATGGCTGGAAAAGGTGGAAGGAACAAAAGCGCAATAGGGCGAAGACGAGGAGGCGACAGTGATGAAGTATTCACCTGTGACGAAAGCAAAAAGGTGGAAAAAGGGGAGGACGAGAAGGAGAGAGAGAGAGGACAGCATGTTACAGGGAGGTAAAGTGGAGGTATAGGGTGTCACCTAAAGGAGCAGCTGAGACGGGGAGAGGGGGCAGAGGCATAGGGAACTCAATCCTCCAAGTCAAGACGGCAGCCCATGATAAAAACCTCCTCACCTGGCTGCACACGAGAGATATGGAGAGAAGCACAGTGTGACACCGACCGCCAACACTTTCCTTCACACCTCCGGCTACAGGACAGCTCGAGGACAAGAAGAAGCACACAGGAGAGACGCAAGGAGGACAAACCATTTCACTGCATTTTGTTTCTGGGATTGTTTTTTAAATTTTTTACCTGAGACAAAAAGGCACAAATGTCAGGTCATCAAAGGAGCTGATTTGTTGAGGAATTTGGGGGCAAGTTGGGACGTTTTTAAGCTCACTGCTCAGTTTGTTGGGGATTTTATCAGGTTAAACAAAAAAAAAAGCCTACAACTGCTCGATACGCTAGAGAGGAGAAGCGAGAGGAAAGCCAGTGGGTGAGGGAGGGGTAGGGCGAGCGAGCGCGAGAGAGAGCGAGAGTGTGTGTGTGTGTGTGTGACAGCCAGTGACGCCGAGATGTTCATGATCATTCGAGAGACGCCTGCCGGAGGAGGCGGTACTGGAGGGATGACCGCGCCACCGGAGCAGAGCGCAAAGCAGGTGTGTTTGTTTTTGTGTGTGTTCAGTGTGTCCATCTCTATGTCTTTACATGCCTTTTCTTATGTGTGAATGTGGACAACTGGCTCATTTTAAGTTGATCTATTTTTATGATCTTTTTTATTGATTATTTAATTTATTTGTATTGCAATGTTTTTTGTGACAACCCCAGGAAGACTAACTGTCATTCATTTGCCAGCTAATGGGGATCCTAATAAAACAACAATAAACAACAATTTTGTGGCACATCAAGTGATAAATGTTGCTAGAATTGAGAAGCTTTAGGACCACCATGTAACTACTTATACATACATTTTATATCCCTTTATTTTTATCTATTTAGTGATCTGTGTGAGATCATTAAAAAAAAATCTAAAATGGAGTAAGAGGTGAAGGAACGGGGGAGACGTCACAGGGGTTTGGTCCAATAATAAAAATAAAAATAAATTTAATAAAATATATAAATAAACAAGGATTCTGTGTGTTTTGGTATTTCTATAAGTCCTTCTGACCAGCCGTTTCCGTAATGTGATACATGTTCGTGTTAATCCACACAGATTCACATTCACACATTCTAAAACCCCATAGTGTACCAGACAAATGCCCTATTGATATCAAGATACCCAAATGATTAACTTATTACTTAGTTATTACTTACTATTAGCCACACATATTACTTACTATAACCATATTTGGCATGTATCTACATGAGCAGAGGTGAAATAAGAAAGTCAAAGTGAGCTTGAATGCAGACGTGACGTGTGTGAATTAAACCCCTCAGACGCTTTGTAACATCATCTGTAGACGGACAGTAGCAGCAGTATCTAACACCCCCTACCCTCCCCTCCCCTGCCCTGCCCTCCCCTGCCCACCTCAGGTGCAGGCAGCCATCAAGAAGAGGGTGGAGAAGCAGAAGAGGCAGGCGGGGGGTGTCGAGGCGGAGGTGCAGGATGTGTTCCGGCACCCTCGGCACCGGACGGGAGCCAGCCAGTGGGGGAGCAGGGTGATGCTGGACGACGAAGAGGAGGAAGAGG
>NC_139634.1:16966105-17023605 GCF_964638095.1 Poromitra crassiceps
AGATATCACTATTGCGTTTCATCTTGCGGAGCTTAGGCCATGCTTCAGTCCATTCTCTGCCATCTAATCCTGCTGAGTGTGAAGGTATGAGCTCTGGTAAAACTCCTTATGGTCCCTTTTCTGGGAAGGATTGGTTTTTGGAAGAAATACGAAAGAGCTCAGAGACAATTCCCATTTAAAACATGATGTTTCCCTGGTGCAGCATAGGAGATAAGAGGTACAGTTGGAATTTGGTTTTCATGGAAATACCTTCACCCATTGACCATAAAACTCATCAGTGAACTCTACACAACACTCTGAAATCTGAAATCATCTATCTGCATATTTGCCCACAACAACACTGGCTATTCCAACTGCCTGTGCTTTTGTTATTTACTTACTCATTAAAAAAAAAATACAATATTACAATACACATAATGTGTTCCTGCATGTTTCCATAGATTCCATACTGTGTCCATACAGTATACACATGCATAATATGTAGCAGTTTAGCAGGGAAGATTTGGAGGTAAAAAAAAATTGACATCTGTGATGGGTAAAACTTAATTCTGTGCATGCCACATGCCATACCACACACGCACGCACGCACGCACGCACACACATGCAGTACACACACACACACACACACACACACACACACACACACACACACACACACACACACATACGTGCACACACAAGCTGTCCATATGGATGTACTGTAGTCAGAACAAGCATGCCAAATCTGCCATCAGAGAGATCATGGTGGCAGATGCCACAACAGGTGGTGACATCACCTGGCACAAAGACCAAGCAATAGGAGAAGGCCGGTACGTTACCCTACTTTTCACCATTATGTGCTAGACTTCACTTTATTTATTTGTTTAGTTATTACTCTTTAATATTGTCATAATTTGGGACAAATTGGTCTAACAGTCTTTGCTGTAAGAGGACGAGTCCAGTAAGAGCACGTGCCACATTTGACCCCTGATTACCTCCCACCAAGTGTGTCCTCACATGAAACCGACGCACTGACACACACCAACACAACCACACCCACACACACACACACACACACACACACACACACACACACACACACACACACACACCAACACAACCACATATACATACACACACCCACACACACACACACACACACTGTGGATCTCATGTGGCGTCTTGCGTAAGATGGGATTCGCTGAGGCATCACAGCTCACTCATGCTACTTCCCCATTCGTTTAAGGGTTCAGCAGTGTAACTGCTAAAAACAAAAATACATTTGAGAAACATTTCAAATGTTTCAGAAAATAAAAACAGGACATATCACTTGTGTCGTGTGAACAGCTTGTAGCCTATCTCCAGAATATCCGCTTTTTAGGAACAAGAATAAAAACTTTGTTTTTAGCTTGGCCACCATGTATTTTTCAGTTTATCCAATGGGGTTTGAAACAATTTCATCAGACCAGGGGCTGTAGAATTTACTCACCCCATAGAAGAGATTAGAATGTAATCCTGCATGAAAATCACCAAAATTGGAGGTGAGGTTTTCACCTGATTTTAGATGTGTTTAATCACTATTTAGCCCAGCTTTCTACAGTGATCTCGCTGTTTGCCTATTAGCTCCTTACTGTATGTGGCCCATTTCCAAATTCACCTTCCCTTTCCCCGTTAGAGTAAACATGCACTTGTGATTAGCATTAGCACACATTTCATAATTCATCTTGATTTCAGACAGGCATTGTTAGTCTTTTGATAGTAGCCTACTGTATATGCCGGTCTTATTCATATTTTTAGAAAGCACTCCCTTTCGGAAAATGTTTTTCAAGTATTTTATTTCAGTTCGTCAAAAATATATATCGCTACAATTAAGTTCGCCTTTTTTCTTTTCTCTTCTCCTTTCTTAATACACGTCCCAGTATTTTTTTTTTTTTTCAGTTCACTAAAAATGTTTCATCTGGTTTTGGATTTAGTCTGTACTCAACATGAACTTAATTTCTTCCTCTTTTTTTGTTCTTCCTCTAAATATTCTGTTGCCTGTTCACCCCATCGTCCTCTTTAATCTAAAACGGAGAGATTAAAGCCTTTGTGTCTATGCCCGCTAATTCTCTCACTCTCTCTAAAACTACTCATACTGTAGATGAACTATTTTAAATGCTGTTGCAACATGTGAACGACAGAGAGAGAGAGAGGGAGAGAGAGAGAGAGAGAGAGAGAGAGAGAGAGAGAGAGGGATTAAACACAGGGGTTGATGAATGTGGGGAGAAAGATAGTGACATCACCAGGACGGGACGCATGAGAGACTTGGTATAACTGTTTACAGCAGAGAAGAGAGCTAGTTTGGGTTGGCTTGGTTTTGCGGCTGGCTTGTTTCACGACATCTCTTGACCTGGGATGGGTGGAGTCATGTGGGGTCGCCTATGGATGGATTAGAGCTGGTTTTCATCTCTCTGATGTCTGATATGGGGCGGCTCTTAACCAGCATGGGACACAGAGAGAGGCTTTCTCCAACTTCAGCAGCACTCAAAGCTGAGCTGGGCCTGTGAGACGAGAGAGGAGAGGAGAGGAAGAGGGAAAGAAGAGAGTGGACAGAGAGAGCAGGAGGAGGGGAGGAGGGGAGGAGGGACAGGCAGGGGGGAGGAGAGTGGGAGGGTCAGATTGATTGGTACCCAGCTAGGGGAGGTTAGGTAATGGGCAACTGTACCAAACCATCCATGAGAGACAAAATGAAGAAGGTAAGAGCACTTGACCCAAACTCTTTTTGTACATGTAGGCTATAACTGTGGATACGAACTTTGGACTTTAGCTTGTGTGTGTGTGATTTAGATTTGCTCGCTGCAGCTATAGATTTTACTAGTCTGCATTTGTGTGGTGTTTACATGCTTCTGTTCACAACTAAAACACCTTAGCCACTTGCCTTGACTATGTTATCCGGCCTAGATGCTTTTTTTTTTTTAATAATTTTCGATTTTTGAAAATACAGAAAATAGCAACATATTTGTTGAATCTGTTTGGAGCCTGTTGATACGAAATATTTCCCTTTATGGCAGTTAGCTCCTTACTATTATTTGTCTATACGTTTTTATTTTTTTATCAAAGACACAATGTGTAACTTTATACTGTACATAATGCTGCAACAAGACGTCAGTCAGTAGATGGGATACTTAGCAGAATGAGACTGGAGGGGATAGATAGATAGATGAAGAGAATATTAAGAGAGAGAGAGATCAACATGAAGTTTCTCATAGTAAGGATAATCTCTGATGTGAGTGGATTGCCTTGAAATAATAAGCAGCTTACACAGTCCATAGCCATAGAGAGTATAATGTTTTCATGACTGGAAAACAACGATAGATCTCAACATTGGTTCCTTGAGAGGATTTGATTTTGTATTGTGTGTAGATATCATAGTAGTGTTGGAGTACTCTTGTCTTGAGACCACACTCTAATGGTCTCGGTCTCGTCTCGGACTCGCCCTCCCTCGGTCTCGCCCTCCCTCGGTCTTGGTCTTGACTCGGTCTCGGACAAGCCGGACCCAGGATTTTATTTCAAGACCAGTCGAGACCACAAGGCGCATTCTGAGCCAAGAAAAACCCTGTTCTCCATCGTGTGAAATTAATTCCTACTGCAGACCAACAGGTTTAAATTTCAAATCAATGTTTTGTTTCTCCAACAAATCCACTATGCTTCTGTTAATTAACATAATAACATAATTTAGCAGCAGTAAGGCCATTTGTATTTTACTAAAATTCCCAAATAATTATTCCTTTCATTGTAGCAAAGGTTAAGCCATCATCATCAGAGTCATGGTCTTGAAAATGGTTTTGCATTGGTCTGGTCTTGGTCTCACCCCCCATCGGTCTTGCTCTTGACTCAGTCTCGGTTTAGGTGGTCTCAACTCCAACATTATCATAATAGACAGTGTGGTGGGCTAACTGACTGGATCTGCATCATAGATATTATATTACAATAGATGGGTCACAGCAGGCTCCGCCAATTCTAACAAATGGTAGTAGCAAGGCTCCTAAATGGGCGTGGTCAACCATTAACTCAAACCTGCCGAAAGTCTCCTAAGTGGCCGTGTCCGTGGAAAACCATGGGCAAAACCCACGTGACAAAATGACAGGAAGTGAGTTGAAGTTGGGCCATCTTGCTTGAATCCCATCGTCTTTGTCTGCATCTAAGGGCGCAAAGGAGGGGCCCGATAAGGCGTGGGCCGGGGTCCAGCAGGGGCCGGAGGGAGAGGAGGAGGAGGGCGTGGAGGAGAAGGAGTTCACCGATCCCTTTGGCGCGCTGGTCAAGAACTGCAACATGCTGCACAACATCGTGGGCCCAGCCTGCATCTTCCTTAAACAGGGCTTTTCACAGACGCTCGTATGTAAACGCATACCCACAGTATGCACATGTATCCATGCACATACCCACAGTATGCACATGTATCCATGCACATACCCACAGTATGCACATGTATCCATGCACATACCCACAGTATGCACATGTATCCATGCACATACCCACAGTATGCACATGTATCCATGCACATACCCACAGTATGCACACCTATCCATGCACATACCCACAGTATGCACATGTATCCATGCACATACCCACAGTATGCACATGTATCCATGCACATACCAACAGTATGCACATGTATCCATGCACATACCAACAGTATGCACATGTATCCATGCACATACCCACATTATGCACATGTATCCATGCACATACCCACAGTATGCACATGTATCCATGCACATACCAACAGTATGCACATGTATCCATGCACATACCCACATTATGCACATGTATCCATGCACATACCCACAGTATGCACATGTATCCATGCACATACCAACAGTATGCACATGTATCCATGCACATACCCACATTATGCACATGTATCCATGCACATACCCACAGTATGCACATGTATCCATGCACATACCCACATTATGCACATGTATCCATGCACATACCCACATTATGCACACATATCCATGCACATACCCACAGTATGCACATGTATCCATGCACATACCCACAGTATGCACACCTATCCATGCACATACCCACAGTATGCACATGTATCCATGCACATACCCACAGTATGCACATGTATCCATGCACATACCCACAGTATGCACACGTATCCATGCACCCCCCATGCAATCTCACAAATGTCATCTTCATCAGCACACCAGCAGTCATTCCACCGCATCGCTTGTCCTGGGTCAGCCAATCAAATCCCTTCGGGGACCAGACAGACTCAAAGGGGTCGATAATTCAGTTCCATGGAAACATATTGATTGTCTAGCTAAGTGTAGTAGTGCAATATGTGCAGCACAAGGTACGGTCATAGTGGAGGTTATGGGTTTGATGATTCCCACTGGGACGACCCAAACTAACAGAGTAGAGCTGTAAGTTTCCATCTGCCAAATATGACATCCTAGATAACTGCCAAATTAAAGGATACACCCACATAGTGTACCTTAACAGTGTGTTGGCCATGAGCCACCAGAACAGCTTTGATGCACCTCACCATAGATTCTTCATCTGTCTAAGCATGACGGGATGCTGTATCTCACTTTTACTCAAGTATTTCATTTATTTTGGCACTTAATATATAAATTCATATGAAACATAGTATAATGCATTCTAGTTATTTAGCCTGGGTGTTTGCGAGCTGGTCTGTCCCATACAAACACCTGCTGTTTTCAAGTAAACAAAACAAAAGTGGCATTGGATATTTTGGCAGCTGAGTGCCTCTTTGAAGTGGGAGGAGAGAGGATATAGTAGCATGGAGCACTCTAGGGTTTCAACAGGCCAGCCAAATCAAAATGATCCGAGAGGATTTGCTTTCTCCACATTATTGTGCTCTCCTCACAGCACTTAGCCAAACCATCCCCTGTGCAGGACCTCCAGTGTGTGTGTGTGTGTGTGTGTGTGGGGGGGGGGGGGGGGGGTGGTGGTGTATTGGGTGCATGACTGGGTGGTCTTTCATACAAACCTGTACCATGTGCAAACAAGGTACATAGGCCTAGTACATGTGGCTGTGTGTGTGCGTGTGCGTGTGCGTGTGCGTGTGCGTGTGTGTGTGTGTGTGTGTGTGTGCGTTCATGCGTGCGTGTGTGTGTGCATGTCATTTGTGTGTGTGTGTGTGTGTGTGTGTGTGTGTGTGTGTGTGTGTGTGTGTGTGTGTGTGTGTGTGTGTGTGTGTGAACAATGGACATGTGTCCAAGGGTCTCCCAACTAAACCTCCAAAATCTCCTAATCTCCAGCTGTTGCCTGGCAGCCTCCCACAAATAATCTGGTTATTTGATTTATGTTAGGTGAATTGTCCACTGATTCATATCATAATGGAGAAAGGCCAGTAGAATTTAATCCATATAGATTTAGATCTTGAGCTACACTGTGTTGGCATTGATCTTTCTAATACTGAATTTAAAACCTACGAGAGCATATTATTCAATTAATATAACTGATAGAACTATAAATTACATTTTTCAGATTATGTTGAAATATGAAACTCCAGCCATGATACATGAGCAGCTTTTCGAAATTAACCGCATGGCTATTATTTCACAGTTATTGGTATTTGTTTGGCTCCAGTTGGCATTCCCTATCCCATTGCGGGATGTAAAGCCAAACCCCACTGACCCAAAAAGTTCGCCAGAAATCACAGCACTAATTCTAACTTAAAAATAGGTGTGTGAAATGATAGTTTTCCACTCATAACTCATTATCTCTCATTTCCTCTAGTTCTCAAAGAAGTGTATAGTTGAATATCATTTCTGTGCCGTGTTTCCTCATAACATGTCATGGCATCTGTGATTCAACATCCATTTGTGCCTGAAAATCGACATGCTTGGCTGGTTGTATGAATCTGATTGTTTGTGCCTAGAGTGCGACAACTGAGCAGTCAAATTATTTGTGATAGCGTGTTTGTGCATGTCATAAATGCACCTGTGTGTGTGTGCATGTGTGTGTTTGCGTGTGTGTTTCTTTGTGAGAGCTAAACTAATGTGTCCCACTGTTCCCTCCAACAGGACAGAGAGCTGAGACCAGAGGAGATTGAGGGTAAGAGAACTTCCAGCACACTCACCAGCACATCCTCATACCGAAACAACTAAAATAAGTCAATTTCCAATGACTCCCAAAATTATATATAGCCTATGAGCCAAACTGTGCGTGCAGGTGATACACCTCACGTGGGACACGGTTAATTTGAAACACATCATGTCGGTTAATTTGAAAACGTCACGTCGCTTATGTTTAAACACTGGTTATGTTTAGGCAACTAAAACAACTTGGTTAACGTTAGGGTTATGGTTTGGGTTACGGTTAAAAATGGAACACGCCGGGAGGTGAACCGGGTCTCTCACGACTTAACAGTCTGCTAGTCTTGCTGTTCTTACTCTCACTCTGGTTTAGTGGGAAAAAAGGCTATGTTATCTTTACAACCATCCACCGAAAGTAGCAAGCAGGCCTGCTTTATTGCACAATCCAAATCTTCGTCAAAACTTGCCATTTTCAGCGTTTGCTAGCTTGCTAGCTAGCGTTGGGATTTAGCTTCGCTCCAACTGAAATGGTCGGCGCCGATAGCAGAGCTTATCCCGGCAACCTGCTTCCAGTGAGTCAGACTACCAGTCTGCCAAGCCCACCCCTTCACCCTCACTTGTCAGCAAACTATTTCAATATCGTTACGTTAAAGACCGCCAGAAATCACCGCTACTTCCTAGTTACAGCTCCCAACTCTGGCGTATGCACTGCACGCATGCACTTACTTACAAGACCACAAGAGGTCGCATTCGTAAACATCTTCAAAAATCGTCCAATGTTGTCGTTTTCCTTATGAGGATGGGCTGTCCACACTGTGCTTCTGTTTCACTGCACCAGAACTGATTTAACAATGTAAACCTTCACATAGTTGAATATTGTTATGTGTTCTCCTTTACAGAGCTTCACGAGGCGTTTGCAGAGTTTGATAATAAGAAGAAAGGCTACATCAAGACGGTAGACCTGGGGGAGTGTATGAGGACGATGGGCTTCATGCCCACTGAGATGGAGCTCATTGAACTGAGCCAGCAGATCGGTGAGTGGGGGACAGAACAGGTGAGTGGGGGACAGAACAAGGTGAGTGGGGGACAGAACAGGTGAGTGGTGAACAGAACAGGTGAGTGGGGGACAGAACAGGGTGAGTGGGGGACAGAACAGGGTGAGTGGGGGACAGAACAGGGTGAGTGGGGGACAGAACAGGGTGAGTGGGGGACAGAACAGGTGAGTGGGGGACAGAACAGGGTGAGTGGGGGACAGAACAGGGTGAGTGGGGGACAGAACAGGGTGAGTGGTGGACAGAACAGGGTGAGTGGGGGACAGACCAGGTGAGTGGGGGACAGAACAGAGTGAGTGGGGTACAGAGCAGGGTGAGTGGGGGACAGAACAGGTGAGTGGGGGACAGAACAGGTGAGTGGGGGACAGAACAGGGTGAGTGGGGGACAGAACAGGTGAGTGGGGGACAGAACAGGTGAGTGGGGGACAGAACAGGGTGAGTGGGGGACAGAACAGGGTGATTGGGGGACAGAACAGGGTGAGTGGGGGACAGAACAGGGTGATTGGGGGACAGAACAGGGTGAGTGGGGGACAGAACAGGGTGAGTGGGGGACAGAACAGCGGCCTGCCAACAGAAAAGAGCAGAACTGCATGTGTGTAGCCTTTTATACCAGTTGGACAAATCCCAGGGATTCCAGTGCAGTGACAATGGGATTAAGTGGATTTGTTATTATTATGATAAAAGCTAAAAGCTACAATTGGTCCTGCAGAGACAGTGTTTACTCTCTGTAGATGATATTGTTCCATGAAGTTAAACTGAATATGAATATGTTGTCTTGGATTTGAGAATAGCACATCCATGTGGTTCACAGACGTTTCCCTTCCCATTGTCACGTTTTGGTCAATATGCTAATTTGGACATGTTGGTTTCTAAACTGTCACATCTGGACGCGTTGGGAATGAGAGTGCGCTGGCCACACCTACATGACTGACTGACTGACTGACTGACTGACTGACTGACTGACTGACTGACTGACTGACTGACAAATCTCTCAAATGATCTTACTGTAATAAGCCTAATAGGCTAGTGACAGCTAATTTTTGAGGTGAAACAGCTCTGGGCATTTTTGCAAAGAATAGAATAGAATAGAATAGAATAGAATAGAATAGAATAGAATAGCTTTTCAGTCAAAATGTTCTATTGTAATCCGTACTGTCCTGTTTATGGATTTAAAGGGCACAGTCGGATAACGGCAGCACTTACAACAGCCAGTGAGGCTGTTTTAAATGCATAGAAACGGTGCACACAGAGGAGGGAGTGATTGAAAATGAGAAAGCAGGAACAAACATCTGACATCATGGGAATAGCCTACGTATTAGCATGGGAGGTTGTGTCCAATTTGCTGTCTGTACTTTCCACCCACCCTCATGACTCATCAATTTAGATTCAGTGATTAAATTTACCATAGCATTCTGTGTGTGTGTGTGTGTGTGTGTGTGTGTGTGTGTGTGTGTGTGTGTGTGTGTGTGTGTCTGGGTGTGTGGGTGGGTGTGTGTGTGTGCGTGTGTGTGTGTGTGTGTGTGTGTGTGTGTGTGTGTGTGTGTGTGTGTGTGTGTGTGTGTCTGGGTGTGTGGGTGGGTGTGTGCGTGTGTGCGTGTTTCCTGCAGGTTGCGGTAAATTGGACTTTGAGGACTTTGTGGAGCTGATGGGACCCAAGATGTTGGCAGAGACAGCAGATATGATCGGAATCAAAGAGCTCAAAGACGCCTTCAGAGAGGTGGGAGGCTGTCAAAAGTATTTTTATCCAGCATGGTCGCCAGAATAAAACAATAACAAGGCATTGTACGTTTCTGCAATCCACGGATACGTAGCATTTTTATTTTATTTTATTTTATTTTATTTTTTATTTTTTATTTTTTTACCCATTTTTAACCAGATTAGCCCCATTGAGATCAAGGATCTCTTTTAAAAGGGAAACCTGGCCAAGACAGGCACATAAAAAGTTACAGACAAACCAACAGTAAACAATATCAAAGGTGCATCACGTATATGTGTATCAATGTTAGTCTGCTGTTGAAATAGCGTGGCGGTGGCCAGTAAGAGTGTTGTGGTTGGGGTGGATGAAGAGCGTAAACACCTGCATTTCACACTAGAGAGATCCAAAGTCTACATTTAACATTTTTGTTATTCAGGCTTAACCCAAACCATAATCCTAACCTTAACCATCTGTTTTACTTGGCTAAACATAACCAAAGTTGTTCAAGTATGTTGTACGTATGTTGTACGTTCAGATTGTAGGCCTACGTATCCCTGGTTTGCAGACATGTAAAATGCTAACGTTTTATTCTAGTGATTGGGTTGTTTTATCTCCTCCTCACTATATTGTAATAATAAAAATTTTAGGCCAAGCCATCTAGACCAGGGTCTGTCTGTCTGTCCGTCTGTCTGTCTGTCTGTCTGTCTGTCTGTCTCACTGTCCGTCTGTCCCCACAAAAGTAGACCAATCACAGCTCACACCTCTACTTGCATGACATCATGAAACAGAAACTTAGGCATCAAACAGCACTGAAGACAAAGGAGCCATATGCGATTTTCAGCCCACTATAATATCTAACTGTGCAAAAATTACAAAAAAGGTCAAATCTTAGTTTAATGGAGATACAAAGGAACATGCAAGAACCACAACACGTAACAGCGTAAACAACGAGCTAGCCAACTACATATTCCCCCACATCCGCATTGTACCCAACAACGGCTTGCAAGCTATGTCCTTATTAGACTCTGTGTCTTGTTTTATTTAAGCATTTCTTTAAAGAAATGCTTAAATACATAGAGCGTTTGGGTGCTGTTGGAATGTGCTGCACCATTCAACTACCATTCATTGTGTTAAGCTAACTGGCAGGAGGGGTGCCACACATGTTGTACTGCACACACACACAGAGAAAGGTACAGCTGAGAGAAAGGCATCTATATTCTCATCTTACTATGGGGAATATGGAAAATAGGCAAATCTCCCAAAAATGTTGACGTGTTCCTTTAAATCTCTCTCTCTCTCTCTCTCTCTCCCCCTCCCTCCCTCCAGTTTGACTCTAACGGGGATGGTCAGATCAGTATAACAGAGCTGCGGGAGGCCATGAAGAAGCTGTTGGGGGAACAGCTGACCAACAGAGAGATAGACGAGATCCTGCGAGACGTTGACCTCAACGGAGACGGCCTGGTGGATTTTGAGGGTGAGAGAGAGAGAGAGAGAGAGAGAGAGAGAGAGAGAGAGAGAGAGAGAGAGAGAGAGAGAGAATGTCCACCCCTGCATTATGTCCCTCTAAGACTCCTATTAAGCCATGAAATGTATCCTCATCCTCTTCCCTCTCTCTTTCTCTCCTATCTCTTCTTTTTTTCACAGAATTTGTGCGGATGATGTCACGCTGACATCATCGTCCAGCTGTCCAAATGTCAGGACGGACAGACAGACAGACAGACGGACAGACAGACAGACAGACAGACAGACAGACAGACAGACAGACAGACAGACATGATGTACCTGCTGGACAAGACACACTACACTGTAGTGAACATTCGTCAGCTGCTCTCAGGAGCATGCATTTTATAATGATATTTTTTATAAAAGAAAGGAGGGGAAGAAAATTGCTTTGTGTGGGGCTTACAAACATGATTGCACCTAATCTAGGCTCAAGCTGCGCCACAGAGATCAGGCATTTGAGCATCTGTAAAATGTATCAGAGGCTTCATAGACGACATTTATGATATTGTGTTTTTTTAGATGTATTTTTTATATATTTATGTTTGTCTTTTGAGTGTACCTCCTTGTTTGTAAAATGTTATGTTCTTCACTTTTTTAATAAAAACAGCAGAATTGAAAATGGGAAATGATTCCAGGTAAACAATGCGAAGAAAGTTGCTGACAATGCCTCACATTAGTCACAAATTCATCACCAAAATGACCAAAGTCCCACAGTACATTATTGCATTCAAAGATATCCGCCTCATGTAGCCTACAAAATGCATGTCTTTAACGATGCGAGACAAACATCTGTATAAAGTTTGGGATTTATAGCAAGCAAACTTGGTACAAGAGTGTGTTTACTGCTGCTTATGTTCACTATGAGATGAATGCATCAAGCAACTTGAAGGGAATTTGGGTCCTGTTCACTCAGCTAGACCTACCCACACTGAACATGGCACTATTTGGGGTTGGATATGTTGCTTTATGCCATGAGATGACCAACAATAATATTACATTGCAAGTCATCAAGTTTGTAATATTGAATCTTAAATTGACATTTGTTTTTTGTAAAACAGGTGAAAGAATCTGTCCACTGGCAGATCATTTCATTTGTTTTCACTACAAATCAACAAATTCAAATCTCTTGAATCAAGTGACATTGTGATACTAGTGATTTATGATCTATGATCTATCTCTAGTTATAGTTTTCAAGATAACGTTACACATTTTCTACAAAGTTCTTTCTATTAAATTCTTGGAAAAAGAAAACAAAAAGAAAAAAAGACATGCAGTATTCTTTCTGCCTTTTTGCACACTGCACGCTTTAGTACAAGATACTGTACCAGTTGGCAGAGGCGACGGGATAGGATAATTTTATTTGCTTGAATTGTAGCTACCACTTTCATTTTAGCCAAGAAGTCCAATGAAAGGAACAGTTTGGTCCATAAGTTTCAAACTTTTTTATTAATTAATTAAATTGTTCCTTGATTTTTCACAAATATTAAGATTATTTTCCGCTGTTTTCAGCTATCATGATATTAAGCAACAAAGACAACATGTTTGAAATCAAAATTTTCCTTTTTATTGAAAACTTGGCCAGGATTCTGTACAGCAGAGAGGGTGTGCAATGCACAGGGGTAGGAAGCCTGGGGCAGGGGGCTCTAGAAACTCAGTTTCCCATGGTGCATTGCACCCTGAGCTGAGAATCATGTGTAAAACAGATGTCTTGTTCCCTCCTTGAAGCTGCAAAGGACTGCAGAGGGGAAAGAAGTGAGGAATGAAAAAAGGAAGAATGGGGTAGGGGGGGGGGGGGGGGGCGAAGTCGGACCATAGGGGAGAAAGAGAAAAGTAGAGACAGAGAGGAGTGGAGGGCTGCTCCAGCGGCTCCTTCCGGTTGAGGTGTTCTCTCAGATCAGAGGTGGGTCGAGATCCTCACCCCTTCCCCTCGCACGCTGTGTCAGATCAAAGAGCCTTTAAAGTATTGAGGTAAGGCCTCAGACATCTCTCCCCCGTCCCCTCTTCCTCCGCCCCGCTCCCTCGCTTCCGCTCTTCCTCTTCCTCTCCGTCACTGAGCCTCACTTGCTGGCCATGGTGTAGCAGCCCTGCTGGTGCCACTGCATGTCGCGGATACGCCTCACAGACTGGAACTGGGGATGACGGGCGCCGTACTCGTTGAAGTGCCTGTAGTCGCCCTTCTCCAGCAGGTACTGGCTACCACGGTATCCAGGGAACTGGTATCCCACCCAGCTGCACACAGAAACAAGGAATGAGCTCAGTCTTTTTTGTGTGTTCTTAGATATGAACTTATTAAGGAGGTTATGTTTTCATTGTCGTCTGTCTGTCTGTCTGTCTGTCTGTCTGTCTGTCTGTCTGTCTGTCTGTCTGTTAGCAGGATCATGGAAAAATACGAGGCCAATTTTCATGAAACTTTGTGGAAAGGCTAAGGAAATACCCATTCAATTTTGGGGCGGATCCGATCCGACTCACGAAATTTGCATACTGGACTATTGGCCGTAGCAGATGTCTGCGCTCTCTGAATACACTTATAGTTCTAGTTCTGTACACAGCAGCCACTCACGTTCCGCAGCTGACAATGATGCTGCCCACTCTGTCGGTGAAGCCGTAGGAGAACATGCTGGGAACGTCGTCGTCCATGATCTCCATCTTGCGGCCCTTGAACTCTCCGACCTCGTACAGGCAGATCTTGTGCTTCTCGGGATCCTGGGACAGAGGGAGATCAATTGGGTCAGTGAAGGGACTTGGAAGAAAGAGGGAATTTGAGAAGGATGGACTAGAGAGCGGGAGCAGAGGAGCGTTGCTTTTTACCATCCTGACAGGCCTGAAGGACAGCAGGTAATCGTTCTTCTGGCAGTTGCTCCAGGAGTCCCAGCGGGGATACTCTCCCTTCTCCAGGATGTACATCTCACCACAGAAGTTCATCTGCTCAAAGCCCACGAAGCTGGACGTGCGTGAGAGGAGACGGCGTTACTATTTTGTATTACGTACTATCCATGCAAAGCCATCATGGTAACGTGAGAACACACTCTATCCACTCCATAATATACTCTCCTCACGATCAACAGCAGCCAATGTAGCTTTTGCATACTGTTACAGCACCTTCCTCATGTGAAAGTGACTTTTATTCACTAATAACACAGCCTCTGAACCGAATTTAGAATAAATATCCTTAGACTTACGGTCCACACTCGACACGCAGAGAGCGCACGCGGTCCATGCCCATCTCACACACATTCATGCACTCGTTGCTGATCTCGATCATGCGACCCTGGAAGTTCTCCTGGTCGAACACGTACATCTGACGGGGGCAGAAGCACACAGGAGAGTCACTATACAGCAAAGATAACGCTCCACAATATTGTAGAAATATGTAGTATGTCGATGTAGCTTCGTGAGAGCCACTTTTATCTCTTTGTGAAGCAGGAGTCCCATGTGAGAGCCAACCCACCTTGTAGGACATCATGCCCATCTCGGACTTCTTGCTCTGGGCAGCCTTCCCGTCGGTCTGGGAAGCAGCCTTGGTCTTATCTCCAGTAGACATGATTGCTGGGCAAAAGAAGAGACAAAGAGACACCGAAAGAGGTGAGTTTGTGGCAAATTCGACTGGTGTGATGGTGTAAAGAAATGGATGAGAAGTAGAAGGAAAATAAATCAAAAATGGAGGAAAGGCCAATAATGGAGAGATGAAAAACTAAGTACACTGAATTATCTATCCTGATGTAATCTGCCCAACTTCCACCTGGGTATACCCGCAGGTGTAGCCTATGTGTGTGTATGTGTGCCTTACCTGTATGTGTGTGTGATGCCTATACCGAGCCCCACTCAGAGTGTGTGCGGCTCGAGGTGCGCCCCTCCCTTTTATACGCTGGCGCCCAGAGGAGAGGGATTAGGGAGAGAGAAACAAACCTGCTGAGGTCAGAGGCGCGAGACAAAAGAACCCCCACATCATCAGAGAGGGACAGGCAGAGGGGAGGGGGTGGTCGAGGAGGAGACTGAGGGCCAGCGACTAACACCAGAGAGACATGGGGAGATGGTCCTAAACTCATCTGAAATGAGAAAACATGGAATGGTTTGATATTTGTTGTAGTTACACAGTAGCCTACTTTCACATGTCAGATAGCCTACTTTAATGCAGAAATGCTTCATATTAAAGATCACAAGATGATTCCCCCGTTTGATCACAATGAAATGACATGTATTGATAATGTGTTGTAGCCTACAAAGTAATATGAATTAGGCTATTTGATTGTGGTTATAGAAATGTATGGCATGACAATCATTCGGATAGCTCTGGCTCAGGTATTGCAAGTGGGCCGCCAAATAATAATAATTAATTGTTGTTGTTATTATTATTGTCCAGTGTTGAATGATAGCTACCGTTATTTAATTTGTAATCAATTATTCGTTAATTATTAGCTATTGCAGACAGCCCCTCACTTTTAGTTGCTGATTTCTTTGTGGTGCTGATGGACAGCTCCTTTCATTATAGTGAAAAGTGCTCTGAGTGAGGATACATTATTTGGCCTCCGTACTGTTATTGTTTGTTGTTGGATGTGGGCCGCGAACATTTTTGAGATTTTCAAATGGACCATGATGAGTCCGAAAAGGTTGGGAAGTTGTGTCAGAAAAATGTCCCACGCAATATTGATCCAGCATTGTTAGCAGGTGAGCTTTACATTCAGGCCAACATGAGGCGCTTAATTGTTGATAGGTAGCCTAACACATCACTGACACCCCAAATCTGTCACCATGGTAACCATCGCATCTGTGTGCAGTGCGTGCGTATGCGCGCACTCACGTGGGCGCGCGCGTAAACGTTTGGTGACAGTGGGATGCCCTTGTGTGAATGAGGGGCAAATGGGATAAAAAAAAAATATATTAATATATATAAATAATTTCTAGATTTACATCCATAGTAGCCTACTATCCACCGCTCTGTCCCCCAGCGGTGCCTCTGCTGCGCGGTTAATCCCCACATTCTCCCCCACTATTCTCGGCCCTTTGTGTGGGACACAGGCCGGACTGCTGACCGGGGCCCGAACATACCGGAGCGCCTTTGTTCCAGACGGGCCAGGCGCTCTATAGGATCTGCTGAGCTGGCTGCCGGGAGCGCGCTTCGCCGCCACTGTGGCGAATGGACCGAGCCAGTCCACCGAGCCGCGGACGCGCATGGGCAGGCGCGCTCCCCGGTAGGCTATAAAACTGAAGCGCCAGGTTCTCTCAAAGCTCTACGCGAGAAAGGCGGTAGGCGCGTACCATTCCCGACCTCTTCCAATAAAGTACCACTCTAGGTAAGGCTGCAACTCTGCATGAACACCAGTCAGGGTCAGGGACAGCGAGGCTACACAGACGCTGCTGGGCTGGGGCTTATACTCACGCTTGGAATTGAAAATCAACAAAAGCACGAAATATTTTGGAAACACCTGTAACGTTACAACACATTTATTATTAATAGATTTGGTTATGTGATGTCAAATTTCACTTTGTTAGTGAGATATTAAAGTTATTTTTTGTATCAATAAATGAAATGCGCTTAGACCAGCCCCCATTTATGAATTGTGGAAAAAAGTGTTATGGCTCCATGCATGATGCCCAATAGTTTGAGGCTTGTGTGAGGTTTCTCTTTGAAGTTGAACACTGTCATATTTTATGCTTAAAAAATCGTGCAAAATATTGCTTTGCTGAGTGGTTGACACAGCTGAGGTGTTTTTTGTCTAAAGGGTCTTTTCTCTCCACCCCCTCCCTACCTCCTTCCTTACTTGCCCCCTCAGGAGGAAAGATGTACAGATCTACAAGGTCCCCAATGATGCAGCCACTGATCAACTCGGGGATGGGCATGGCTCCTTTCTTCAGGGTAAACAAACACACACATGGGGCGGCTGTAGCTCAGGAGGTAGAGCGGGTTGTCCACTAATCGCTTTGGATGAAAGAGGTCGGTGGTTCGATTCCCGCCTCCTCCAGTCTGCATGTCAAAGTGTCCTTGGGCAAGATACTGAACCCCAAATTGCTCCCGATGGTGTGTAAGCACCCTGCGTGGTAGCCTGCCGCCATCGGTGTATGAATGGGTGAATGTATAGCGCTTTGGATAAAAGCGCTATATGAATGCAGGCCATTTACCAACACACACACACACACAAACACACACATTCCTGACTGCACACCGAGCAACACACTCCCCATATTGTGAACATTATTCCAAAATTGGATGAGCCTGTGTGAGAACATTTTATACCATGGCTTACATTTACGTCTTCTGTATCCCTGCTTGATACTCAGAGGTAAAGAAGGAACTATGCCACGCACCTCAATTTCCCTGCTCCTTTTTTCTCTCCGCCCCCTAATTCTTCTCGCACCCCGTCTCTCCAGGTGACTGTGTTCGAGCAGGAGCATTTCCAGGGCAAGTGCCAGGAGTTCACCTCCGAGTGCTGCAACATCCAGGAGTGCGGCCTGGACAACATCCGCTCCATCAGGGTGGAGAGTGGATCGTAAGTAGTGACAAAATGGTAACGCCGCGCGGTACACAGAATGTACAAAACATCGGGGAGGCGTGCTCTTTTCTCGAATGCAGGCATGAAGACATCATTAATGATTTTCCAAAATGCTATGCATGCCATTTTGGGAACAAAACCATTGAGGTTCATCATTCGATATATCGATCTCTAATACATCTTCAAATGGATAGAAAGTGATGTCTGTGGATCAACATGTAAAACCCTGTCTCTCTTCTCTCTGTGTAAAGCTGGGTGGGCTTCGAGCACCATGACTTCCAGGGCCAGCAGTTCATCCTGGAGAGGGGCGAGTACCCCCACTGGGACGCCTACAGCGGCTCCCTCTCCTACCACGTGGAGCGCCTCATGTCCCTGCGCCCCATCTACTGTGCCGTGAGTACACCCTCCATCTCCTTTTGACCTGTGTGTGTGTGTGTGTGAGAGCCCAAAAGGAATAGGTGCTTTGATAGAACTGAAATACGCCTCTTTGCTGAGGATCCACCACTCTCTCCACCCTCCTCCAGTCCCACACCAGCAGTCGTATGACGATCTTCGAGAAGGAGAACTTCATGGGCCGCAGTGTGGAGCTGTGTGACGACTTCCCCTCCCTGCAGGCCATGGGCTGGATGATGCCCGAAGTGGGCTCCATGCATGTGCAGTGTGGCGCGTAAGTGACTGTTCCCTCTGTGGATCTATAGAATATGTTTGCCTTTCTGGATTCGCCTGATAATGTGTGCAGCCGTGACTTGACTGCCATGACCTGACTATCTGCTTCAAACCAGTAGACACTTTCCTGTTGAATACCTTCTATTGGTCTGAGTCTACTTCTAGTCTATAGACTCATTTCACAGCAACCCTTTTGAGGTGGTAAAAACAGGAAGTAAAGCAGCTGTACGCTAATGCCATTAATTATGCTTCCATTCTGTTGAGGTGTTCCAGTGCCAGGTGCCCTCATTAATGCTAATGAATTACACCTGCGTTATCTCCTGCTTTACCACCTCAAAAGGTTGCTGTGAAATGAGCCTATTCTTAAGCTCTAAACACAAATCCTTTAATTGAAGAAAATACTGGCACATCCTAACTAATTACCTATAGACACAAAGTAGTCCCTGTCCTTTAATCCATCGCATTTGCCACAACTCATGTAACTCCTACTAACCCGTGTGGCCCCTTCCCACAGCTTTGTGTGCTACCAGTACCCCGGCTACAGGGGCCAGCAGTACATCATGGAGTGTGAGAGACACAGCGGAGACTACCAGCACTGGAGGAACTGGGGCTCCCACTGCCAGACCCCCCAGATCCAGTCCATCAGACGCATCCAGCACTGAGAGGGGGCAAGGCTGAAACTGAGGCCCTGGTTTGAGCCACGGCCCCCGGACAGCAACTCCCCCGGACTCCCCCTCCCTGTTACTCCACTACTTCATTCCCTCTCTCTCCTTCCCTTCCCATCCCTCCCTGACCTGAGACACAACAGCCGCCCAACCCGACTCACTACCACCACTACTGGCTCACAGTCGCTCCGAAAAGTGTGATAAGGGACAATATCGCACTGTTAAAGCACAGGGAAACACACACTCCACACACACACGCACACACAAACGCACACCGCCATGACTGACACTCACACAAGTGTCTTTTTACTTGGTTAGAAGCACCTATGCACACACACGCACACACACCTGCGCTGTACTCTCACCTTCCCCCTTCAGGGTGCCGGAACCCAATTAGAGGGGGAGAGGTGGCTCCAAAATGGCGCCACGTCCCGAGAACGCCACCTCCAGTTGCACTCGCCATCCTCGGTGCAGCATGCAGCGTGGCTGAGTGTGTTGTGGTGCAGCTCAGATGTGTTTTGTTGTTGTTGTGTGTAGGAGGTTGATCCACGGGTTGATAACTAATAAACTCATGTTCACTTCAGCTGCTGTTGTTCTATGATTTATAGGTGTTGCCTTCAGAGCCTGCAGGCAGCATGGTTGGAAATTCCTGGTTTTGAGTGATTTTCTAACCTTCTTAGCTCCTCATGTTTCATCAAATCAATGAGAAATGCAACAAACCAGGAGGAAAGGAGTTAAGTCAATTTTCCTCTACGTGTTTTTGAATCCAAAGATTAGTACAGTCACATGGTTGATCTGTATTTTGCAATAACGAGATCTGTCTGCCAAACTAAATTAAGCAGGCTACATGCACTGTAATAGGGGAAAGCACATGTATAGATTATATGCAAATTATTTGTCTTAAAAGCATAATATTCTGTTTTCATTCACTCTTCGAAGGAAAGCATATGGTTGGTTTTGGTCACAAGCACAAAGACACCCTTTCCGACCCCTTCTCTGAATTGTTTGAACCTTCTTTAAATGCAACAAATTCCACTTCTGTGGTTCATAATTTGATTGTATAAGTAAATTAGGTCAAATTTAAAATATATATATATACACACACACACACACACACACGCCTGCATTTGTGGGAGGAGCAGCACAGCTGATTATGTGAATAGCACCAATGTCAAAAGTGACAACTTGCCCTGTCAGAAGTCGTGTTTCCATTACCCTCAGAAATGCGCAAAATCTAAATATCGCAATAGAAAGTGGGTAATGGAAACACGTGAATTTCGAAAAACCTCCCAAATATCGCAAAAAGTTTTTGCGCTCTCATGAGGTGGTTTTTCAGACGTGTCGATATAGCAGTTTATCGCAAAAGTGTAATGGAAACACATTTTTCGCATTTGCATGTCAATTGACCCATATTCTCCTTTGGAAAAGGAGCGGAAAATGAAAGGAAAATGAGGGAGAAAGGGTTCGATAAGCCGTGGCAAAACCTCCGCGGCAACCTAGCAGAAAGACGAGTGTTGTGCAAAAGCGGAGCTGGGGAAAATAGATCATGTTTAACGACAGAAATCGGTCCATGGTGACAGGCTGCTGGCTGCGCGCAGTTGTAGGCTACCTTTTTTCCTCTGCCTCTTGCGCGCTCACTGCATTCACCGCAGCCAGCAACATGTTGGGGCAGGGTACGACACTCATTTCTTTTGAATTGATAATCAGGCTCGTTTATATGCGTTGTAACTTCATGTGGTGATTTGCATTGACCATTGGTTGGATTTGAGCATGCAGGGGACGGGATTTCGGGCAGATCCCCGTGCGTAATCACTGTGGCAGCTGCTGCAACGGGGAATTGCGTTCAGGTGTGTGCGCCTTCACTCAAACTCAACTTCAATGGAAACGCCTACAAGTCGCAATTGTACATTGTCGAAGTTGTAGAAATATCGCAATTATTTTGCGAAAAACTGTAATGGAAACACAGCTAATGTCAGTGTATCCTCCTGTTGATATTGACTCTATTGTTTTGAGTTGTTTGGATGGGATTGGATGATTGAACTCTATCAGTAACAATGAACAAACAAGACATATTGGCAATTTTACACTTTATCCATTGAACACAGTCAGGAGGAGCCTCAATAGCAGATGGAAGAACCATCAACAGCCTGGCATCTCCTCCTCATGCTGGTCACACATTGCTGAGTGGGAGGGCAATGGAGATGGTACCACAGTTTACTCCAAATTGGAGCAGACACCAAATGACCACTTTGGTAGAGAGCAGCATGCAGCAGGATGCTCCAGGTGCTGCCAATCAGGCTCCATAATAAGCAAACAGGATGCTCCAGGTGCTGCCAATCAGGCTCCATAATAAGCAAACAGGATGCTCCAGGTGCTGCCAATCAAGCTCCATAATAAGCAAACAGGATGCTCCAGGTGCTGCCAATCAAGCTCCATAATAAGCAAACAGGATGCTCCAGGTGCTGCCAATCAGGCTCCATAATAAGCAAACAGGATGCTCCAGGTGCTGCCAATCAAGCTCCATAATAAGCAAACAGGATGCTCCAGGTGCTGCCAATCAGGCTCCATAATAAGCAAACAGGATGCTCCAGGTGCTGCCAATCAGGCTCCATAATAAGCAAACAGGATGCTCCAGGTGCTGCCAATCAAGCTCCATAATAAGCAAACAGGATGCTCCAGGTGCTGCCAATCAGGCTCCATAATAAGCAAACAGGATGCTCCAGGTGCTGCCAATCAGGCTCCATAATAAGCAAACAGGATGCTCCAGGTGCTGCCAATCAGATGCCCAATTGAACACTTGTGGGATCAGCTCAGGCATGCTGTACTGCTAGAGTGACCAACACAACCAGCTGGCTGACCTGCGACAAATCCTGGCTGAGGAATGGAATTCCATCCCACAGCAAAGCATGACCAGTGTAGAATTGACAATATGTCTTGTTTGTTCCTTGTTACTGATAGAGTTCAATCATCCAATCCCCCAAACAACTCAAAACAACAGAGTCAATACCAACACTGTTTGACACTGGCAGGGCAATTTGTCACTTTTGACGTTGGCGCTACTCGCATAAACAGCTGTGCTGCTCATCTCACAAATATAGGATCCTGTATTATGAAGGGAAATAAACAGGCTTTCATACAAGATAAGATACAATACTGAGGATACAGTAACAGCAGAGATATGATCATCCAAACACAAGTTTCCAAACTTTTTTGACAAGTTTAAATATATTTCATTATGCTATTTTGTATATTCTGTTTCGATCTTGCATAGTTGAGTGAAAACAGTTGCATTTCGGCTCCGGCTATGGCAACAGTATATCAGCGTGATTTTCTGTCCAGAGTTTGATCCAGTGTCCCCATCATAGTTTGAAATGAAACCTACACCTTTGATGACGAGCCTGATCTGTCTGTGGAGAGTCACTACAAAACCATAAGTGCATATATAGATTACATTATTAACATTAACAAGTCTAAACAATACAACTGATTCAACACAAGGAAGTGTAAGGAACTTTTTTTTAATCTAACAAATACCAAACATAATACAGTAGAAAAATACTTTCTAAAAGATCTGAGAACAGAGGGTGTTTGAGCCACATTTGTCAAATTTTGTCTAAGAAAATCTCTTTATATAAAAATAAACAGTGTTGTCAGTTAACATACTTTGGAAAAAAAGCAACTTTTCAGAGCCAAGGCTACATAATATTTTGTAGAACCATTTTACATGGCTAGGCAATATTACATTGCCAATATGACAAAATACAGATATACTGTATGTGGAGAATAAAAAACAAAGATAATTGGTCTATTTTGAAACAAATAAGTGGTAAAACTGGGAGTAAAAAGTAGAACAGAGAGCTTATATAACGCTCTCTCACCCACCACTCCCACACATACCGACCCCCAAATAAAGGAACAAACAATCCAGACAGAAAGCAAACCATCAAAAGTACAAAGAGAAATACAAACGGAGCATATACATACATGAAGAAACCTCTCAGTTGAGTGTACCCCGCCAAAAAAACAAAACAAAACACTGCACAACACAAATCCCACTCTACATGCTACAGTGCAATATAAAACAGAGAGTAGTGCAGTTTCCTTGCTTGTTTTCCTTCAACACACTCACCGTCGTCACAGTAGAGAAGACAGCAGGCCGGCTGATGAAGCATAGTCCACCATTCCTCTAACTACGTCAATCTCCTCTTCCTCAGATTCCTCTCCCTCAGATTGTGACTCCTCTGACCAGCTGATGGTCACAGGTTCAGGGACGGGGCTGGACCCTCCCACCACATCCAATTCCTCCTCTTCCCAGCTTCCTGTTGACCCCGGATTGACCTCTACGCCCATGTGCTCAAGGCAAACCCTCCTGGCTTGTTGTCTATCACCGTTTGTCTCTCCTTCTTCATCCGTGCCGCAGTGCTGCACAGGTTGTGGCAGAGATGGGGACCCCGTGGCCCTCGGACCCAGCTGGTCCTCAGCATCTCCATTCTGCAATAATTTAACAACTCAGTATGCTACACACTTTTACTTCCACGTCTACCAATTGTGAAAAAGGTTCATGCACGCCTCACCGTCATATGCGCTTCCTTAAACCGACTCCTGATTGGGTAGTTCTTCGCGATGCTCTTAACTGGATGGTCTTCATCTAGCAAGCTCTCCAGTGGGTATTTCTCTGATGGTAGGCTGGTCTTGGTTTTAGTTGGACTCTGTTAAACCCAATCAATCGATCGATCAATCAACCAATCAATCAAGCAAGCTTTATTGATGGACCCAGGTCCATAGAAAATACAAAAACAGAGACACAAAACTAGACAAATCAAACAATTAGATTGATACATACAGGCTCTTCAGCCAGTGCTCCCTAAGCCTGGATGCAAACAAATTATTGATGCATTTTTTCTATACATTCTGTTGCAATTTAGTGGCTGGTGCAACCCAGTTTCTCCCCTACGTATTAATATGAATTATCATCAGTCAGACATAAATAACTCTTTTGCTTGACTGTAACGTGTAAAACTGACAGCAGACAACAGTAGAGTGTAGGTAGAGGAGTTTCTCACCTTGGCTTCCAGACTCGGACACTTGACCTCCTGGGATCTAACGTCAGTCTCCTCAGCATCTCCAATCTGTAATAACTTAACAACTCAGCATGCTACACACCTTTATTTTCACTTCTACAAGTGCTCAGATCCAATTGTTCATGCTCACCACGATATGTGCGTTGTTAAAGTGAGTCCTGATTGAGGAGCTCCTTGTGGTCCTCTCGACTGGATGGTCTTTATCAGGCAAGCTCTCCAGTGGGGATTTAGCTGACCATGGGCTGGTGTTCACAGTTTTGGTTTTTGTGGGACTCTGTTAAACACAATATATCACAAAGACAAATGAATGACACTTTCAGCATTTTTAAAACATTTGGGTGCAATGTAGTTAGTGGCTGGTGCAATCCAGTTTCCTACGTATTTATTGATTAATTCTCATCAGTCATACATAAATAACTCGTTTGCTTGACTGTAATGTGTAAACCTGACAGCAGACAACAGTAGAGTGTAGGTAGAGTAGTAGGTAGGTAGTGTAGGTAGAGGAGTTTCTCACCTTGGCTTCCAGACTCGGACACTCCTGGGATGTCTGGTCAGTCTCCGGCCCTGGCAGCGGGAGGCCTCCTTGGTCACATATGCTACACAGTGAGCTTCTTCTCTTGGACAGCCGTCTGCTTGGTCTCCGGACTCCCCTGGGTGCCTTGGGCTGTTTGTGGGGAAACACAGTTTCAACAGAGCTAAGAGGAACACTAGAAACAGCAGCAGCGGTAGAAGCCTTGCATGGCTGCGTGTGGCTCGGTGGGGATTTGGGGTGCGACCTTTTTCTCCTTAGCAGTTGGGTCGTCGGTTTGACAGCTGATGCTTCCTCTGTACTGCCCATTCTCTTTCTCCATTGGCTTCTTGTCAGGATACTGTCCACTTGTTCCTCCCTTTTGTTGACAACCATTGGGTGGCTGAGGGTCTGAACAGCGCTGATTGGAGGACGAGGAATTGGAGTGGCTGGGTCGGTTGTGTACGCACAAGGTGTGACTGCCGGTGGTGGATGGGGTGAGTGTGTGTACTCTACATAGGGGCTGTGAGAGGTTGTGGTCTGGGTCGGGGTGTCGTTGTATTCGTGGATGACGGTGTACGGCTGCGGCTGGCTAGCCTGCGTGTGGCTCGCCCCATCCATCTCTACACCAGCACTACATTTGGCAACCTGTTGCTCAAAGGACATGAGGAAGTGGTCCAGTATCGCATTGAGATCTCCCTCTCCCCGCTGCTGCTGAATAAGCACCTCGCCGTTTACAGGAGTGGAACCAGCAGCCCACGTCGCCACAGCAGCAATCTCTATGGGACCATGGAGTTCCGAACCTGCTTCCTGGAGGTCAGTGGTGCGGCAACGTTGCCCTGGTGCTGTTTGGACGAGAGCATTTCCAGAGGAGGGATAGGTACAACTGGTGCCACTGGTTGGATGAGCTGGAGGATGAAGATGAGGATGCAGAGCGTTGTTGTTATTGTTGTTCGGTAAGGGGCCCATGTCGAGGTCCATCATGATCTCCTCCAGTAGACGTTCAAACTGCTCCTCCTGAGGCGCGGGGCCCTGAGGGAGGGCGGTGGTGTGGAGGAGGGCCGGTGCCGGGGCCACGTAGGAGGCCGGGGGGGAGAGCAGGCAGGGAGGCAGAGAAGGCCGGGTGGAAGGGCTGAGGACAGGCGGGTAGAGTGGAGGTTCATAAGTTTGCATGTTGTCGAGTGGCAAGGGGGGAGTGGAGAAGGAAACAGATTTGGCCCTACCCCTCCTCCGAGTCTTGGGGACTGGGACACTGTCCTGGAAAAGAAGAAAACAGTGGACTTTGTGAACAAAAGTATTGCATTCACATACAAGTCACAGATGCAAATGATAAACATTAGTAATAATACTGGTAAGTGCAGAACGTGTCTTGGCAGACTTGGATGAAATGTAACGTGTAAGGATTTTTCGATGACAATCATGGATACAGACAACACCTCTAATCTTTTAGCAACAATTATTCTGAAGAGTAGAAATATTAAATATACTCCAAGTCATTTGTTTACAGTCTTGGATAACATCGTGACTCCTGTCCTGACTGATGCGATGAATAGATTGGCAAGAGAACAAAATGTATGTATATTATATATAGCAATTGAAATGATTACTGTAAGAGTAGTTAAAAAGAAAGTGTGGATGTATGATTAAGTGTGCTTGAGTGGTTGAATCTTCATTCTAAACTAACCAACTAATTGTGCATATTAGGCAACAAGATTTGTTGAGGTTGTAAAAAAAAGCTTAATGCTGTAGTTTGCTATTTGTTTAAATAGCATATCATTACATAAAGTAATGCATTTAGAATTTCTGGGCTATTTTCTTAATATTTTACTGGATATTTTTCCAACTCTTTTAAGGCTTTCGTGATACGGATACAATGTATCATGATGATTTACCAAACATTTGTCTATGTTTGGAGTTATTACCTCCGTGTTTGTCTGTCTGTCTGTCTGTCTGTCTGTCCGTCCGTCCGTTAGTTTTGTTGACGAAGGCTCCCAGTTGTCAGCTGAAACGTGTCAGCAGCATGTTGTTGTGGCCAGATTATTTTTTCTTGCTGAATAAAGGATTATTGCAATGAAGATTTGAGGTGATGGTTTTGATCAATGGAATGCTACAATTTGCTTGAGGCAGACCGACTGCACCCATCGGGGCCATGAGGCGCGCTATGAAATACCAGAAGCAGGTCAAAGACAGGCACAGCTTAACGAGGACCTAGTAAAAACCCTCCAGTCACACTCACAAAGTGACTTCAGCAGATCTAAAGGGAGGTAGATGTAGATGCTTGTGAAAAAAACAGTATAGAGATCCTATAAGATGAAACTTCCTCATTTCTCCTGTGAGAGCGGTCCTCACCTGGGTAAGAAGCGGCGTTGCGTTTCTCTTCCTCCCACGCTGCGTCTGACCTCCTGCCTCGTCACCGGGGGGCAGCGCCACCTCTCCGACTCGGCTGACCTCCCACTTTTTGCCACGCCCCCTTCTCTTCAGACAGATCTTGATTGGCTGCAGAGGCTCTCTGGTCTTCAGGCAGAGCTTCCTGCCCGCGGCCCCTCCCCCCTTCCCCGTCCTGGATGCCTGCACGCCACACCTCACTGCTGTTGCCCCTGCTCCGCCCCCCCGTGCCGCTCCCCTCCCTCCCCCTCTCCCTCTCCCCCTCCCTCCTCCGCTTGTCACGCGGGGTCTCCTGGCTCTTCTCTCTCCCGTGGCCCCCGCCCTCCGGGCCCCTGCCGCTCTGCTTCCCCGCGGTCTCCGCCGGGGCCTCCTGCCGCCCGAGCCCTCCTCTTGGCCCGGGTTCAGGAAGTGGCTGATGAACCCCGGGATGTTGCCCTGAAACTGCTCAAACCCGTCCACCTCGTCGGCCGCGCTCGCCCACCAGCTCTGAGGGTCATCGGCGGCAAATGGGGGGAGGACTTGGGTCACTTCTTGGCTATAAGCTGCCGCGGATACGTGGCTGGTGGAAGGGAGGGATGCCTGGATGACAGAGGAGTAGGACTGGGGGAGGACAAAGATTGGTGTCTGTCCAGCTGTGGTGAATCCTTCCATGAGAACAGAGGAGGGAGGCTGCTGCGCTGAGGCTTGGTCTCCACCTGGTGGATAGAGGAGGGAGATAGGCACATAGGGGATGTGATGGGGCAGCAGGTCGGAGTATGGCTCTGCTGAGCTCTGGATAGCGCTCAAATCAAAGGTCTGAAAAGAGGCTGCGGCGCTCGTCTCCAGCTCTTCCGTTTGAGTCCACACGTCTGTCTCGCCGTCCGACACCGCCTCTTTCCACAGGAGAGTGATCCCATCTCTCACCTCTCTCTTCCACGTGCCCCCTCTCAGCCCGTTCTCCAGCGGATCTGTCTGCACTCCAGCTTCTCTCTTCTCCTGCACTGCTCCCTCCCCTCCATCTTCAACACAAGCCCCTTTTCTGACCTCCACGAGCCCGTGGACGCCGAGCTCGGCCGCGGCAGAGATGGCCTCTTGCCTCTCCCTCTCTCCCTCGCCCGCCATCTCTCCACAGTACAGCAGTCTCACCATCTGGAGCAGAGTGCACGAGCCCACGCTCTGGAACTCCAGGAGACGTCTCTGTCCGGCTGCAGGTGGAGGGGACGAGGCCAGAGCCGAGGAGAGCTTGGGGCTGAGAGCCGAGAGGACACTGCTGTGTGCCGGCACTGATACGCCTACGGGATGGGGGAGGAGAATGATCATAGCTTCCATAATCATGTGAATCTCTACAGTATGACACCCTATATGTATTAGCAAAAAAAAGAAGAAGCAGAATATTTACACGTTACCTGTTACCAAAGATATCTCAGAATCAGAATAATAATTCAGACAAACTCGGCAAAAGAACAAACTCTAAAGCTAACAATGTAATGAGTATGTAATTGAGCTTGTGTGCGTGTGTGTGTGTCGGTACATACGTACCGTCAGCCTGGAGCACAGTGTCACAGAACAGGCTGCACTGCTGCTGTCTCTGCAGCTCAGCCAGCACGAGGGCTTCAAACCCGGGTCTTTGGTAACGCCACATCTCTCCATCCACTTGACAGGAGGAGCAGAGAAGAGGAGATTGACATGGGTGTACGTGTGTGTGTGTGTGTGTGTGTGTGTGTGTGTGGGTGCGGTGAATAAAGGTTTGGTGGGAGGTTGAAACAAGAGTGATGAGAATTAGCATTTGGGGTTGTATGCAAATAGCCATTACCATAAGCTTGCTGAATTCTAGCTAGCTACAATGCAGGAAAGCATCATGTTTTACTGTGAAATGAATGTGACATAAATTCAGGTTTTGGCAATGAAGACGCTTTAATGCAGTGGTTCTCAACTGGGGCCCAGGGACCAACCTGGGGTCCTTGAAGAGGTTCCAGCGGGTCCAACAGAAAATTGATGAATTGTTAAACGTCAACATTATTTCATTTACAATAAGTTAACACAGCCACGGTCCAAGACATTCAATGGGGGGTTCATGGTCCTATTATGTGGAATAAATGAGGAGGCCTTGATATGAAAAAGGGTTGAGAAGGACTGCAAGGGGCACCAAATGGCAAAACTCGACATATTAACGTAAACTTGAATGTGCTGAATGGGGGGCCTGGATCCAGCTGGGACCACATTGACCAGAGTGGGAGTGGTCACGGCAAGAAAACTCAAAATATACCTGATAAAAGACTTCTTCTAGGATGCAAATCCGATAGGAAGAGACCACACACTCCACAAAGGTTAATTTATGTGTAGCCTCGACGCGAGAATTGATTTGCAACAGATAGAACAAGTGTTTCGCACAGATGCGCAAACGCTGCAGATTTGTAGAGTGTGGTGCGGTCCCTTCCTATCGATTTGCATCCCAGGAGCCTTATCCAGTATCAGGTGTGTAGTGGTGCTATCTGGAGAACTGAGGGAGCGCACGCAACCTCCCCCTATTTTATACTATTGTAAAACCAAACCCTGGCCTTGGAGAAAAAGTGTGGGAGCTTCGCTCCCCTGCGACAGCAACAGGACTAGCTTACACCCCTAGTGTTAAGTGCAAAGCAATGGTGCAAAGTTAGCATCACTAACGTTAAAGTCACTAGCCTCCCAACATGCAGGGTTAGCCTTGAATAGTAGCGACACACACAAGACTCAAGGCCGACAGGTGTGTGCTGCTCATCACAGACCACCTGTTAGTTAACATGTCATGAGCATCACTCGCTGAATTTACAAAGTGTTTCGCAGTGAAATATGTGGGCTAATTTGAGCGCGCAGTCTCCAGACAGACACAAACACAGACAGGTCACGAACACACGTCACTTACCTGCTTCAGCGCCTCTATAAATCCGTTCCCACGCCAAAGGGGGGGAAAAGTTGCAGCTTTGAATATGGCGCACAAAAACAGCTTAAAACACAAACTGCGTTCGTCAAAGTAACGTTACCGGATTAGTATTTTCCATTTGGAACTTTAATTTTGTGTGGGAATTCTCCTCGTCTCAGTTGTTTGGCGAGGTCATCCACAGGTCAACGTGGTCACGGCGTAGTGGTGGTAAAGTGTAGTGTGTCGCTTTGCCGTCGGGGGGAGCACGCTGCCACAGCATCAAACAGCTGACCGCACTAGACAGCAGAGAGCATCCAGGCAAAGCGAGAGGTCTCCCTCCTGCCCACTTCCTTCATCGCTTACATCTCGTTATATTTATCTTGGTGGGAGTCTGGTTACGTTTAAGTGACCTGGCTGATGCTCACACACTTGTTTCCATGACCTTTGAGTATCTTTGTTGCTATTATTCAATTAATAGCAGCCAGCCCTCTCCCAATTTTACTGAGCAATATATTTTTATGTGATAAAGACATGATAATACCTGATATTGTTTACAGGCCACATTAACCCAGTATGAGAGTACATTGAGAGAAAGGTTACTTTCATTCAGTTCAATATCATTTTTCTCAGTGAAAGGCCTATTTGATTAGCCCAGCAGCATAATGATTAATGTCTTAATAAACTGCTGATCGCATTGTGAGGACAAGTCTTTTGATGAGCAAAAACAATTTGCTTTATCAAGTGCTGTTTCACATGTCATGATGTCTACTGTGATTTTAATTTACACAGCTGTATAGTTGTGTGAGATGATCTCATAATTCTTATGTTAGTCTACTGTGGAAGACAAGGGGTTCCATAGGTTGGGATAAAATGATCTGGACAGCTAAGGTCAGCGCCTTTGGTTGAGTGAGAAGAGGAAAAAGCAAAGAGGCTTCACTCGTCGTCACTCTTCTCTGTTTCCAAGCGCCACAAACAGCAGTGTTGTGATCTGCAGTGGGGGGGAAACCTCTTAAGTGTGGTGTGTTGTGATCTGCAGTGGGGGGGAAACCTCTTAAGTGTGGTGTGTTGTGATCTGCAGTGGGGGGGAAACCTCTTAAGTGTGGTGTGTTGTGATCTGCAGTGGGGGGGAAACCTCTTAAGTGTGGTGTGTTGTGATCTGCAGTGGGGGGGAAACCTCTTAAGTGTGGTGTGTTGTGATTTGCAGTGGGGGGGAAACCTCTTAAGTGTGGTGTGTTGTGATCTGCAGTGGGGGGGAAACCTCTTAAGTGTGGTGTTAATGGGAAAGTTGCAAAATATGGCCTTCTTCTAATGCACATTTATTTTTACCAAATAAATTACATGCCAACCAAAAGCATTATACAAGAAGTCCATAAAATTGTCTGCCTTTTGTTTCAGGATTGGAAACAATTGGATTATTTTTTAATATCCTGCATATCTAGCTATGGTTTTGCTGTCTATGTGAGGCAGAATTACAGGAGACTACTGCATGAAGATTAACATCCACTTTTACAGAATAGAAAACAGTTATTAACTAGTGAGTTCCTGTATTTATTTTCTCTAAAACACATCATATTTTTGGTTCTTAACTGTATGGCCCAGGCAGACATATTCCTTTAAAGTAAAACTTTATTCCTGAACTTTGTAGTATTTGATCTTTGTCACAACTTTCAGTGTGTTATTTACTTCAGTGTGGGCAATTGTGCTTACTATGTAGTTATAGTCTACTTCTAAACAAAAACAAGCTGCTTGGATAAAACTGTAAAAAAAAACTGAAGAGGCAAACTAGATTAAGAAATTAGAGCATTGTCAAAAATCTAATTATAGTCTTGGCCCAGTTTTACATGTAATTGTGGTTTGCCAACCTGCAGCCTATAACCAGCCCCGGGGTCTTTTAAATGGGACAGGTAATGGACACAATTATAGAACCAATCAACACAATTTAGGCTCACAGTCGAGTATCAGTCCATTCCCTTTAAATAGCACCGAGTCCTGGCATGAATCCCCTGCTGGGAGTCTCAGCTCTGAAATCCACAGAGAAAATAATCAAGTCAAGATGGCACCTCTTTGAGGCAGAGCGGCTATCCATGATACTGTAACTAAACAGTTCAAATAGTGCCATTGTCTGTGCTCAGGTCAAAGAGGTCTTGTTCTGTGAAGGAGGGGATGGGGCTGAACAGCTTGGTAGGGGCCGGGGAGGCCGGGCGGTTGGGCTCGGGCCTGGGCCAGCGCTCGTTGAACTTGACGAAGAAGAGAGGGTCGGTGAAGGGCCCGCCGTAGATGATCCTCTGCAGCAGGTAGACCAGGGCCACCACCAGGGAGCTGATGAGGAAGAAGGGGATGAAGGGCCTCAGCTGGTGCCAGGCCACCCCCAGGCCGTAGGCCAGCCCGCTCTGCTTCCCCGTGTGGGTGGTGCGGCGCGACGAGCCGGGCTCCTGGGCGTCAGAGTTTGGAGAGGCGTCGGACGAATCCATGGTGGGGAAAAAACCAGGCGAGACTTAGGACTGACCTAAGTGGTTACTCCCGGCTGTCTTCACTCTCCCAGGAATCCCAGGATCACGAGGACAAACTCTGTCTCGGTCACTCTCCCAGGAATCCCAGGATCACGAGGACAGACTCTGTCTCGGTCATGTCCCTTCTCACAGGTGAGAGGGAGTCCAGCACTGGCACACCTGGTTGGAGTCCTTTACGTCTGGGTCTTGGCTTGCTGGCGGCGATGGATCTTGGAGAGCGCCGAGTTCCGGGCATGTGCTGTATCCGTTTGGTCTCCGGTCCTCCCTGCTGTTTGCTCAGCTCTCATGTGCCTGTGTACCCAGGAGTTACATGACACTGCTCCTATTTGAGCTTGAGAGAGAGAGAGGCAGAGTCAGAATGAGGGAGAGAGAGGGAGCCCTAAATAGATATGATTCCAAGTGACAGGAGAGGGAGAGAGAGAGAGAGAGCATGCTGTAGTTGGTGGTGTCTCTCGTCTCAAGTTAAGCAAGGGGACATACTGTATGTGCACCAGATGTACAATTAACAACATTACACACACGCTCTCGTGGACACATACTTGTCACGGATGCAGAGGGGAATGCGCTCTCTGACACACGTGTAACACGTTCTTCCACAGGTCAAATCTCGTTTACCTCTAATTATAACTGGTAACCTTTCTTAGGTTGTGGCAGTTACAGCTAAGCCTATACAAGCCTATGCCTAGACACTTCACTAGTTCAAGTTGTACGAAGAGTGGGAAAATGTGTATTACATTGTGTCCCATCCCTGGAAAAGCTTGTGCATGCTCAGCTATGTATTTGAGTTGATTTAGGTCGAGCTAAAATTGATTTAGGTCGAGCTAAAATGGTCGAAAATCGTCTCAAATCTTCGGAATATCTGGGAGACTTTGGAAGTATCTTGATTAATAGCTGTCCAGAAATGTTTGGGAGAAAAGCTTGAACAAACATTATCCATCAACATTGTGAGGTCTACTTAAAATGAGGTTGACATAATTTGCGTTTTCCTAAATCTCTATCGTATGTCGCTTGTGACTTGACATTTGTGGCAGTGACACTGCTGGCCTCTTCTGAACCATACAATTGATAACATTTGCTCAGCCAAATTTTCTTGCCATTTGTATCCATCCTCAGATCTAAAATAATTCAACAGTCATGTGATGTTTCTTGCCCCAGAATTGAATTCCCCATTAACTTTCCCCATAGACATTTCGAAAAATCCATATATAAGGAGTTTTAAGGCTTGAACCAAGCCAACCATTCTTCCAGAGTATCATAACTGAGTGACCATAAAACATTTCACTTTCAGCAAAAACAAACAAATAAAAGCATTTATTTTTTGTTTTCGCTGAAAGTGAAATGATTGTGAAGTGATGATAACACTGTGTATCCGGTTACTGTGCATACATGTATGTTACTTCTCCAATGCCCTGTGATGTCCAAATCAACTTAACCTATTTATGGTCACTCACGATTCTCTGGAAGACTGGTTGGCTTGGTTCTGCCTTAAAACTCGTTATATAAGGATGTTTTCTAAATGTCTATGGAGAAAATTAATGGGGAATTTACTTCCGGGGCAAGAAATGTCACATGACAGTTGAGCTCTATGGTCACCCACCACTCTCTACCATACAGGCAACCCTGCAGTTTCTCAGTACAACTCTTTTGCTGTTAACATCTTAAGTTAGAGTTAATACTGTAACATATAAAGTTCCCCATCAATTAAATCATTGTGATTTCTTAGGGGCCATAAATTATAATCTGAGACACACAAGGCTCATAACAACTTAATAAAAATACAGTTTCACACTTTGATACAGTTGCAAAGCCCCCCGTGATCTAGCAGCTGCGCTTCAATTACACTGTACGAAGTGGTTGGATGTCTGGGATACTGACACACATGTACAGGGGGACACTGAGACTCTCCAGTCCCAAAACAACCCCTGAGGGGTGGAGGCTCTTAAACAGAAATGCATAAGCAGATCCTCTCACCCATATACATTTATATAGCAGTATCATCTCCCAGCATGTGTCAACCTGGAATTAGAGAGGATATGACAGTGGAGAAGCTGCATGTCACCACTTGGTTTTTAAGCTGTGCTCCAACATGGACGAGTCGTGTTTGCCTGTCAGATGGCTTAATGTAAGCATGAGAGGCAGGATTCGGTTTGACAGTTTGGAATCTTAAATTTGGGAGACAAATGTTTGCCATGAGCGTTTCAAAATCTTTTGGTGTCACAAGAGGATTACACGGATAACGAGGCTTAATAACCGGCGCATCAAAATAAAGCTCAGCGGACCACACAAATGTTAAGTGAATACTTGCCAAGGTGTCAAGTGTGTGCGTATGCCATTTGTTTAAGTGAGAAGGGGATCACATTGCTCAGATGCATTTCTTTAATTAGATGAGTTTATCCAGATATAACGGTCCTCGCGCCCCCCACCCCACACACACACACAATACAATCACACAGTCGGACTGTGCACACAAGTTCAGAGCCACATTGTCAAATCTGGTCTAAGAAAAGCTCTTTATTTATATAAAAAACAACAACAGTATTGCCAGTTAACATACTTTTAACTGGAAAAAAAGAGCAACTTTTCAGAGCCAAGGCAGGTATGAATGGTACATCATCATTTTACATGGGTAGGCAATATATACTGTGTGGAAAATAAAAAAAAACAAAGATGATTGGTCTCTTTTGCCATGAAAACAAATTAGCGGTAGAACAGGGTCTAAAAAGTAGAACAGATTGCATAATGCTCTCACCCACCACTCCCATACCAACCACCCAAATCAAACCAACAAACCAGACACAAAGTGAAAAATCTAAAGTACAAAGAGAAAAACAAACGGACCATAATATATATGAAAATGTGCTTTTGGTTCCCCTCCTCTACACTCCGAAGTCATGTCAGTATCTCTCCCCGTCTGTCAAAACTCGTCTCCTCTGAGTGAAGAAACCTCCCAAATCTTAAGTGTCTTTTTTTGTAAAACTGCACAACACAAATCCCAATGTACACAGGACAGGCTACATTGCAATATAAAACAGAGAATAGAGAATGTGCGTTGTTTAGTTTTTTTAGACCAGCAATACTGTTCTAGAGATGGGTAGTAAAGAGATGATGATTCCACAGGTTCTTTCTGAAGTGTTCATCACTATCTGAAGACCAAAACCCTTGTACAGACTGCGTTTAGTGCGGTTCTAAAACAGCAGAGCCAGGAATGCTTCACGTTTCTGAAGTAGAGTGTTGAAACTTGTTAGTGGTCTTAGTCGTGTCTTCCAGAGTCGCGGCACTCTCATTTTACTATCAGGTTTGATGCATTGTACTTAAAAGCACAGTTCAATGTCCATATTCACTCATGGGAGTGTCTTCACGACAAACATTTCCAGACACAGGAGTTAAAACACAGCAGCTCAAATTGTGATTTCTTTCACTGGGGGAGGAAAAAAACAGTTGGAAATTAAAGTATCGAACACAAAAAGAGGCAGTTGGTACATAACTAACAAATGAAAACAAAATTAGTTTGTCACAGGAATAGAAAAAAGCACACAATGTGAAGAAAAAAAAAGTGTGGTCTTATGGGTCCTGTCCTTGACACACAATCACGTCGTGCACACACACTCACTCCCTCCAAGGTCCATATTCATTTTCGCCTCACACACGCCCCCACAGGTTACAAATATACACACACCTGCCCGCTTCTGCCCCTATATCTGTGCCCATCCCCAACCAAGAGAAAATAACTCTAGAGACATGAAAATAACTCCTATATAAACAATGACATTCTCAATCTACAGGGCGGCTGCGTCCCATTGGTGCCTCAGCCCGTCGCAACCTCCCATCGCGCCAATCCCAGTAAAGGGACTATTTAAATTAAGGAACGAAACTTAAAAAAGAAAAGGCAAAAAAAAGGCAAAAAAGCAGTCATCCCATTTTCTTTTTATATACAGTATATACCCTACAGAGAAGTCTACATACAAATTAATGTTTGGATGCAGATGTTGGCAGCAACATACCGTGACAAAATTTACCAAAATGGACAATAGCAAAATAAGCAGGATGACAACAACACCGGAAAATAACTGATGATTGTCAACAAAGGCAATTGCCGTTTAGAGAATTATAATTTATAAACAGAATATACTTCTGATGCTACAACAGATTTGTAAAAAATTTGATGTGTATGCATCTGCGCGTGTGTGTTGTCGATCACTTTTGACCGCAGCACAATAACTTTCTTTGGATGCAGACCCTCGTCTTCTAATCCCATGTTTCTTGTGATGGAAGGACAGAGAGGAAGAGAGAGAGAGAGAGAGAGAGGGAGAGGGGGGGGAGAAGGAGAGAGAGTGTCTGTGCATCTCTGGTCTTCTCTCCTCAGTAGCAGTGGTAGGGCAAGGAAGGCCCGCTCTGGGTGATGCACACTATCAGTTTTTCTGGAAGAGGAGAGAGTGTGATATGTCGATTAAAACATAGTAAAAATTAAAGCACATCAGCAAAACCATGGGGGGGGGGGGGTAATAAACACAATAAACATGGAGACAACACAACAACTGACTCTGTGGTATAAGTATGGCACACTGCGCACTAGTGCTGTCACGATAACTTCAATAACGTTCAATATTACTTTGATACCATTGCAAAAGCTTGGCTTCAATATTGCATTTTCTAAATGTATACTTTTACCAAATGACTTCTGGAAGCTTAAATTCCATGTCAATGCCACCTTGAGCGGACGTATATCTGCAGATTGGAATAGTTAAATTGTACAATCTGGGTGCCCAGGTAGTGCAGCGGTAGATTCCCTGCCTACCAACACGATAGTCACAGGTTCGACCCCCTGTGTTTGTGTTGCCTCTGGCTTGGACTGCCGTCCACACAGACACAATTGGCCTTGTCTGCGGGTGGCAAGTCGGATATGGGTGTGTCGTGGTCGCTGCCCTCCTCTGTTGGGTCAGGGTAACTGTTTTGGTGGGGGGGGGATCCTCCCACGCGCGACATCCTGCCCGTAAAACTCCCCGCTGTCAGGTGAAAAGAAGCGGCTGGCGACTTCACATGTATCGGAGGAAGCATGTGCTAGTCTACAACTCTAGCCAGATCGGCAGAGGGGGTGGAGCAGTGACCGAGATAGCAGGGGGAATTGGCCAAGGACAATTAAGGAGACAACGGGGGAAATCCAGAAAAACAAGAAAAAAGAAAGTACAATCTGTGCGCTCATTGACACTCCATCGCCCTCTACTGTGCTTGTTCTGTAAACATTGTGTGGAGAGGGTGAAAGGCAACAGTGATAAGTAAGGGTAGTGGCAGGACACCTAGTGGCAGAGTGTGGAACTGCATGAACCGACGTGGGCAACTTTAGCGGGAATGTCGTCTGACCCGGGACAGTCAGACTCTACATGTAATACTCCATACAGGTAAGACCGCAAAGAACACCAACAAATTAAACTAGGGCTGACCTGAATGCTTCGAAGCTTCGATCGTTGCCATGGTAATGGACTTTCAAATCAGTATTTGAATGCTTAGTAGTTTTTTTTTTACATTTATTTTTAATTAGTAATACAGCATTATTCATTATGAATCAACAACATTATTATTACTTATTCTCTTGGACAAGGACAATGTAACATTAGTGATAGTTTTGTGCCTCACAGCTCTCATCTAACGGTTCTTACCAGCACGGAAACTGCCACAGTTCGACCAAATGTATTTTTATGGGCTATGGCTGTAATTTATTTGATGTGCTTATTGCACATTTTCTATCCATTTTCCTTGCAATAAAAAGGAAAATCCTTGAAGTCAGATTTTTGTCCTCCCCTCTCATTGTTACCACGTGCCCCGGCCCCTGTGTGTCTGTCGAAGCTTCAAATCTATTCGAATACTTCTCACTGAAGTGTCGAAGCCCAAACATGGCATTTGGGGAAAGCTCTAAATGAAACCTATTATACCACTGGTGCAATTCTCTTTGCCGGTGCGAGACAATCATTGAGACAATGCACTTTAGCACTGTTGAAGAACATTCCACATAATGTATTAACAGCTGGACTGGGGTCACCTCAGGGAATGGAAGGTTTCATGATGGTGACCTCACTGTCACCCTTGCGCCATAACTTACTATGCCAGAGGTGTTGTTGTCAGAGTGGCTCCTGGATGTCTCTGGAAGCTCTAACTTAAGATATATAACGTGTTGCTTTGACTCTACTTTGGAGAGCCGTTCTAATGTCAGCACATTCTGTACGTCCTTGGAAGATACATAAATAACCGGTTCCATCTCTTCCTCTTGGGAGAAGTCGTGTATGTAGCCTCCTGTTGTGTGCATCTCTTCCTCTCATTCATGAAACACCTACATTCCCTGAGGCGAGCCCAGTTCAGCTGTTAATACATGTGGAATTTTGTCCCACAAGCACCGACAGCAGATTTCAGCTTTCAAAGAAGAGGACGCATAGGAAAAGACAGAGCCACAGTCTGGCTCGTCTCGACAGTAGCGCTGTTGTTGCATCACCGCGGTCACGCGTCAGGCCCACCGCAGAGTCAAGCTGATTATTCAAATAAATAAAAAACAAAATTCCCCCAAAAAGCAAGTTTGGAAACAAGCAACTTATCGAAGCATATCAGTGACGGTTCTGTGATATTTATCTTTTTTCTTCTTTGCCATGGTATCATAGTAGTATTACATTTAGAGCTGCCGAAAATAATCGATTCAGAGATGCATCGCGATGCTTAATAGGACGATTCTGAATCGATTAACAAATATCAAAAATCGATTATTTAAAAAATATATATATATATATATATATATTTTTAATAATCAAATAAAATAGAATGTAAGTACATGCAGTTGTTTATTTTAATTATGGATCATAATACAATGCAATTCCAAATGCACTTTCATTTTAAAAGTAGCCACACAGTGAGAAAAAAGAAAGTGAGAAAAAATAAATCATGTATTGCGGAAAAGTGATGCATCGATTTAAGATGTATCGTATAATCGAATCGAATCGAATCGTAGACTTGTATAATCGAATCGTATCGAATCGTGAGATCAGTGAAGATGCACAGCTCTAATTACATTGCCATTAAAATTAGCATTAGCACCAAAGTAATGCCAAACTCTGGTATTGTGACAACACTACTGCTCACACAATAATATCATTATCCTGAGGGTTGAAAACACTCTCATGACTCAGCTGTTCATCTACAGTAATATACTGTATATGGACCACAATCCACAAGGAGCACCTTGCATCATACTATACCAGCATGTACACATCACATCAGGGCACCATAGTTTAGTGTCAGTACCAGTAGAACTCAATCAGTGTTCAATACAGTGTGTTAGCCATAGACCAAGTTCCACTGAGGGCTTTAAGTTGTAAGAGATCAAGGAAGAGAGCTCTATAGAGTCCATGCAGGACAAGAGGTCAGTTGAACATACCATGCTGTTACATGCAGAGGGGGGTAGAGGGGAGGGGGAGGGCTAACCATCGTAGGAGTCCAAGAGGGGCAGAGAGCCCTTTCTGCCCCCATACACCCCTCGCTGAGAGACAACCAGAGAGGGACAGACAGAGACAGACAGACAGACGGAGAGAGTAAAGGCAGAGGCAGTGAGAGTGACAAGAAACAATTGTCAATAATTGTGAGGTTTCAAAGGCTGTCGGTGGAAAGGTAAAAGTGAGGAACTTTCAGAGCAGTGGAGGAGACAGAGGGTTAGTATGATTCAGTCAACAATCCACCATGTGAATGTGTGTGTGTGTGTATACAGTATATAAAGATGTACCTGTAAAGTGTCTGTGGTCTCATCCAGAGTGTGTCTCCTCTCCCTCTGGTCCAGTGTAGTGTAGGCTTCTGAGAGAAAAAGACGAAGAAAGAGGGAGATTATCCTAGATGTTATCCAGTCAATTTGGCTTCATAACAAGCACTGTTGTTCTAATCTATGATGTACGAACCAGGGCCTAGGTCATTTAGTGGAATCATGTCCCTCTTTTCCCCTAGAATGAAAGAAAAACAGAGTTACCACACAGAATAATTATGATAGAAATAACATTGAAAATACTTCGTAAACTAGCTTTTATGATAGAAAATGATGCAACAAAATGAGTCTAGTCTAAATCTGTGGCTCCTTTCAAATTAAATCTGAAAACTTGAGGGAATTTGAATTAAGTTAATAATTTTACAGATCAGATATCCTGTATTTTACCAAATGTACAAGTAGGAGGACTTAAACACTGTCAAAAAGTACAGTTTCTTGTTCTACCTCTGTCCAGCAGTGGTAGGGTGCTGTCTTCGTAGCTGCCGTTGGCTCGGCTGCTGGGGCCGTTGGTGGTGGTGCCCGGGTTGAGGTTGACCATGAAGTCCGTCTTCTTCCAGCCGTCTTTCTCCAGGGGCCGGCGCAGCTCCTTGTGGCCCCAAACCAGCTGCAGCACCTGGCCGGCCCCTCGCACCTCACGGTCCGAACGCTTGCTGGAGAACACATGGAGACGTGTGGAGAAACCATGACGTGTATATGGGGCTAACAAGAGCCAAGTCCGGCCAGTCAAGACAACCTCACTATGCCATTTTTCACAAAACCCCCATAATCCTGGTACGAACAGCAAAGTAGTTTAGATGACATTTCAGGACAGGAGAACTGGGTTTTTCACCCATTAGTTGCAGCAGTTCATGCAGGTGTCCGTGCAGGTGTCCTGTCCAGGTGATATATATTCATGGGTTGCAGTCACAGAATGTTTTGTTGTGGTGGCTATCTAGAGGCCCGAACGGAACACACAACTCTTGAGTACCCGTTTAAGTCTATGGGAGGACAAACCATGCCCTATTTGAACTCAAACCGCTCTTTCATACTTTAAGCTAGAAACTCCAATCAAACTTTAAATATCATCACTTTAATTCAGCTTGTACTTTTTGAGAAACCATTTACGTTTTATACTTTTTTCCCCAATCCTTTATAATGGGAGCCAGCCTTGAGTGTGTGATTCCATAATTAATTGACTTTACAAGACTGCACTTTTTCACTAAATTCACACATTTTAAAACGGTGACAGTTCACACAACGTTAATACTACATACATGTTATACATCAAACCCTTCAGCTACTTCTGCTCTCACTCACAATGTCCAAATATAAGCGATGCTATCTCAAAGTTTGAGATATTAGCGTTTGCTTGACATGAGTGTACCAATCTATTTTCAATTGCGCAGCAAGAAATATAGGGCATCAAATTGGTCCATAACAAAACCATTACATGACTGCAACCCATGAATAGCTGAATATGTATCGTAACACACAGCACATACTCTGGCATTTTATAATAAAGCACATTGTTGTGTAAGCAGTGCTTCTATATGCGTTTGTAATACGCTGTAATTTATCTTTGGTCAAGGTTCTGTTGCCAACATTAACTAGTAGCAGAAGGTCAAGTAGCCTAAAGTGACTGTATACTGAGGAGCCAGAGAGCTGAAATGACATTAAGTTAGACTAATACTGTAATAGATGCGAATGCACCATGAGACAGTACAGAATCTGTACTTGTTTATATTTGACTCTTAAAGAAAACATTCAAAGCACCATTTTCCTCCTCTATTCTCTCCTGGATGAAGCACACACAGACACTTACCCGTCCTTGTTGATGAGCACCAGTCTCTCAATGCCCTGTGAAGCTCGGAGGGTCTTTGCTGCCTCCAGACTGTTGCCTAGCACCTCAGTGAGCGTGCTCAGTACGGACACCACCGTCTCCTCGGACAGAGCGCGCCCAGACTGACTCTGGCCTCCAGGCAGGTCGGCCACTAGGTGGGGCACTGCATGCTTCCCTGCAGGGGAATCAGAGAGAGCGCAAGTGAGTACACTGTACCTGGCTGGAAATATAGCGTTGCATTGTCTTTAGTTGCCTTTCAAATCTACAATCCTACCGAGCAGTTCTCTGTTGCGGTTGTCGATGGAGAGGTTCCTCAAGGCTCCGGACATGGCCCGAACCACACGGTCGTTGCCATGGGCCAGCAGCTCCGCCATCATGGGGAGACCCTTCTCCAGACGCACGGTGGCCCGGATGTACCGACCATACTGGAGAGCAGGGAGGGAGAGAGAGCGAGTCAGGAACGTCATCTTATATATCAGTGACAGTAGTTACATTCCACTCACTTCATAAGACAGATGGCATCACAGTTGACCCTGCAGAAATAAAAGCCTACTCGACTCCAAGGCCAACGGATCCAAAATGCTGGAGGTCACTCAGATTGAGAATATAAGACATCTCCTGTGAGCATCACTGAACACTACTAATGACTTCTGGTGGAGACATTTGATATCAGAGATCCATAGTGACAGCGTCCGAGCAGAACACTTACAGTCCATCGGCCGGCACACAGGTTCTGGACGGCGCCGGCGGCCGCCTCCAGCACCGAGGGGTTCTGGCTTTCTCTGAGCAGGGAGGTGTAAACACGGACCACCTCCGGCTGGAACAGCAGCTCATAACCTGAGGCAGGGGACACATGGGAGTATGGCCTTAGACCAGTGTTTCTCAAAGCGGGGTCCTGGGTTTCATAGACTTTCTATAATAACAAATCTAAAAGCAAAAATCTTATCAGATGGGGACCCCCTGGGACAAAATCTTATCAAATGGGGGTCCATAAGCTAATTAGGGGTCCTTGACATGAAAAGGTTTGAGAACCACTGGCTTAGACTTGGGCTGGATGCAGATTCAGTCTACACAAAGACAAAACAAAACATTTCAAGTAGTTGAGAACCCTGCATAGTGAGAATTTTAACTCCACTAACTCATGTGGCTGAGACAGCCGTTTTGGTCTATTAGTGTATTTTAATAACCTCCTGCAGACATTTTTATCTTGCAAGAGATACAAAAAAAGAAGATGAAATCAGGTCCACTGAGAAGGGAATCAAGACTCGCTTTTGAGTTTGAAAATGGGACAAATCACTTGAAGGAAGCACTGGGATTTATGATTAGCTGCCCTTTATGCGTTTCCTTTTAGAGAAGAGTGCTGGTAATCAGCCCTCATTGTGTGTCATCTCTTCATTTAGAGAGCGGAAACGCTGGGGATGAAACAGAGAGTGACGTGGTGACAGAAAGTGCTCGACAGGGCATGACTGGGGGGGAGTTTGTACACGGTCTTGTAAGAGGCTGCCCTACAAACTGCTCTGTGATGAATGGCGAGGAGCTAAAGTGTGCCACACATACCTTTGGCAGGTGTTGTCCTCTTTGGAATGTCAACAAGGTCTGCACTGCCATCGTCCCCATCCTTCTTTCCTGCAGACAGAAATATGATCAAGGAGACAAATGGGACAGGTTGAGTTTAATAAGAGAGAGAAATGGACAGGTTGAGTTGACAAAAAATGGTATAAAAAAAAAGTTGGCCAAGGAGTGCATTCAAACCTCCTCAGTCCTCTATTTTGGCACATTGTCTCATATATATATATATTTTTTTTTCTGACCCCCTTCCCCCCATTTTCTCCCCAATTGTAATTTGCCTATTTCCCCCTGCTGCCCCGGTCGTCAGGTCTGCCGATCTGGGCAGGGCCGTAGACTAGTACCATGCTTCCTCCGACACATGCACAGTTGATTTCGGTACACTGTCTAGGTTAAAATATGTCAAATATGACCATGCAGCCAGTGGTACAAGCAGTGACCATGCAATCTCATTTGCATGACATCAGGTGAACATGCCTGTATATGGGACGTGAAGTCAACAGCATTAGACATACAGATTGGTCTGGTGAAGTATTATTCTGTGTTAGTACACTGGTTGATGGCAGACGGCGAGTGGTCAATTAGCTCAAAAACAGTTGGGACACCTCAAGAGTTAACGAGGACACCGAGAGGAGAATCTTACCTTTGGCAAACCACTCATCTAAAACACAGCAGAGAGCAAACGGAGGCAGGGAAGAAGGGAGGGAGGAAGAGAGGGAGAATAGAGAAGAAAAAAAGAGGGAAAGAGTGATAGAGTGTGAAAAACAGCGACAGGTGCTCCCGCCACCAACAAGCTCAAAACCACCGGCAACTAGGGCTGGGCATCAGTACTCGACACCTTTAAGACCGAAGTACCCAGTGCCAAGTAGTATCGCAAACTTCTCCAGTCAAACAATACTTGCATGTTATCTCTTTTGTACACAGATCTAGAAAAAAATACTATTTGTATGGTTTTGCTCACAGCCAATCACCATAAGCGTTGTTCGGTGTGATTTGGCCCATTGCTGTAGCAGCTACAACCCATACAGTCTGTGGTGGTGAAGTCGAACGCTGTGTATATGACGGAGTTCAGCGCGCCGAGATGCCACCAAAAAAGTAGAAGTACTCTATTACAGGTAGCATCGGTATCATTTTAAGGGTACTGGTATTGGTACTGGTTTCATACTTTTTTTTAAACGATACCCAGCCCTACCGGCAACCTTTCAGTGGCCAATCACACAGAACGACCTTTGAACCCTTAAAGGTAGCCCCACACTGACCTTTTCCCTTTCGAGAGCCGAAGCAGCCGCCCTTATTGGAGGCCGGGGCGGGGCCTTGGTTGAGGGGCGCGGCCTCTGCGTAGCGTTCACAGCCGGGAACCTCGCGATGGACCTGGTAGGAGAGATTCCTCAACAGGCAGACGCTGTTCTCCACCAGCTGAAGGGAGGGATAGAAAGGAGACAAGAGCAGAGGGGTCAGAGAACGATGCATTGGCCTCACACACGATCAAGATAAAATCATCTCCAACGTGAAAAGTTCTAATCAATTGAGTGAAATTAGCAGTGAGCAGTGACCTTATTATCCACGTCTTTGCGGTTGATCTGTGACTGGACGATGTACATGAGTGAATCGACCAATCCTGTGCATTCTCTCAGCTTTCGCCTGGCCTCGCTGCGTTCTGAACTCACATTCCTGTTGGAGAGAGGGAGGGAGAAGTTAAATACAACGTATAACGTTTGTCTTCCTCTTCTAAACGGCCCTCCTTCCATCGTTCAAGTACCTAAGGCAGCCGGCGGTGTTGGTCAGGGCGGTCTCCCACTCCAGGTGGCGCGGTTTGCAGCTTTCCTCGGCTCCGTTGCTCCCTCGCTCCCAGCCGGAGTGGGGCACCATCACCTCGTCGGCCAGGGCGTGCAGGGCGTGGTCCACGATCTCCATCTTCACCGAGTCGTGGGAGGAAAGGTTCCACAAGGTGCCTGGGATGATGTCATAAATGTCGTCAGTGTCACGGTTTATAACTGTGATCTACATTGCAGCAGAAAAGTGTTACAGGGTGATCTATGATTGACATGTGATTGTCAGGGACCCCCTTGTTTACTTATAATATTGTAATTTACGTCTTTGCATCAGAGGATCAAACAGGAAGTGGGAGTGGCTTAGAGATTATATCCGTGGCATTTTCAGGTGCGCAGGCCCCCCCCTCTCTGCCAGTGATTGGAGCCGAGCCATGGATTCTCTGGAGCCCCTGTTCCCTAGTAGTTGTCCCTCCCTTCTCACGTGCGGGTGTTAGTGTGTGTGTGACTTTTATTTTAAGAAGCGTCTTTTGAGCAGAGGCTGTTTGTAACTGGCCTCCACACCACCGACTGAGCTGTCCACGAAAGAGACCCGTCTATAGCTGTCAACGCCCCGGCCTGATAGCAGGTGAGCTGCTCCCATTCAGTTTGGGACTTCTTGTATGATGTTTCTGTGCAAAGACGTTCTGTGTTGTTGTGGCGAGGTTTGGATTGACTAGACACGAGTTTGATCCTATTTTGAGAGCCAGATCTGTCACAATAAGTCTGTGTGGCCCTTCAAAGAATAAATCAACCCAAAGGTATGTCACGGCTCTCAAAAGGTCAGTTCGAGCTTCTCATATTTGATCTTCTCACTGTTTTCTCCCTCAATCTTTTTTTGTATATTCAGATGTTGTCATTGGATACAACTCTCCTCCTGCAGGGAAAAGGTGGGGTAGATCTGGTGTCCTTCGAGAAGTGTTGGCAGTCAAAATGTTATTATGAACACTATGCTCTTGTATTACAGCGGGGTGTATGAACCAAACCATTTCTGACTCTGCAATGTCGACATACAACAAGGTTAGCAGAAATACGAGCCTTTAGATGAACGCCTCCAGGCCTGCGTTTATTCATCCAGTAGTCCCCTAGAGCAGCGCTTCCCAACCGTTTCCCACTCACTTGAAAATCAGTCTCTGAGCACTTTTTATTTTAACGATAAAAGGAGCTGTCCCATCAGCACCACATAGAAATCAGAAACTAAAAGTGAGGGACTCTCTGCAATAGGCTAATGAATGAATAATTGGTTACAAATTAAATAATGTGTTTGTAAGAATATATTCAAATTTGTAAATAAAATTGAGGTAAAAAGGCAACAAACTATATATATATTTTTTTTGATTCGTTTCTAGCCGTTTAAAGTAATAAGGAATATCAGACAACCGATCTGTACAAGCACCATGTGGAGCAGTGTTACCTGTGATGGTGTCAGTGAGGTCCTGGTCGCGGGTCTTCCTCAGTAACCTGACCAGAGCTGGCACTCCGTCACAGTTCTTGATGGCGATCTTGTTGTCGTGGTCTCGCCCGAAAGAGATGTTCTTCAGCGCTCCGCAGGCCGAGTGGTGCACCTCCTTCTTGGGGTGGTCCAGCAGGGACACCAAGGATGGGATGCCCTTCAGGCGACGCACCTCCGACTTAACCTGGACACACACGTCTTATTTTATACTGAGCGGCGTACAATGGCGGAGATATTTGTGAAGCGGGCATTTTGTCTGTGTGCGCCCATGAGTGTTTTTACCTTGTCGTTTTTGAAGGTGAGATGTTGGAGGAAGGCGGCAGCGTTGGTCTTGACAGGGTCCAGACGGTAGTTCAACATGGCAATGACCTCTGGCAGCTCTGGCTGTCTCCAGGAGGTGGGAGGGCCCTTCCTCAGTGTGCTGTCCAATGAAGCCATGCTTCCCCTGTCCATCGTCATGGGAACACCCCATGTGTATGGGTCAACTCCTCCCATATCACCATCCAAAGTGTCCTCACAGCTCCTATGTATTGTAAAGGAGGTAAATATGTAGACATGGGCATAATTACTGAGCATGTCTAGCAGGTGTTATGCTGTTCGTTAGCTCTAGCCTAGCGCTAGCCTAGACTAGAGACCAGACGTCTGGTATGTGTGTCTGTGTCCCAAGCTCCAGCTTATGACCCAGGATAGATGTTTTCAAAGTGGGAGGCGGTCTTCCCCAGGAGGGCTCCAAACCGTTTCAGGGGAGGCTCAGTGAATGGAAGTAAAAGATATTACATTCGTTATCAAATCACAGAATAGCCTAAATGTGTGTGATTTGGTTAAAGAGAGAGTTCAGAGATACAGTCGTTTTGGAGAATTTTAGTGTTTTCCCACTTTCCCAGAGGCAGAAACAAATCAATGCCTTCAGACAATCCTTTTTTATGTATTTGGTGTAGTCTGTATGTCAAACCGCAATATCAGGCTATTTTGGCTGAAGTGTTGAGTACCTATGGGATCAAATATCATAATCAATTTAGCAAAACTAAGCAAGTAAACTTTTTCCAAGCTCTATCTGGGTGAGGAGGCCCATAGTCCTAAGACTTTCAAAAAACCCTGATCTAGGAGATATAAAAGTAATTATTCTTGCATATCATTTGCCTGTTTTTTAGGCTATGGTCAGTGAATATAAAGTTAAATTAGGTTGAACCTAGAGCGCTTCAAATATTTGAAGCCATTTTTTTATATATTTCTGTCTAGGTCAGTGGCAGGCAGTCCTGCCATGCAGGGCAGAGAGCAGAGAGCAGGTTTCATTCCAACCACAGAACTGGACACCACCGGTTTAGAGGGAATTTGACCTTGACTAAAGACGACACCACGTGATTTCAGCAATTAGTTCCTCCTCTCTGGTTGAAGTTGTGTTAATCAGAGAAATCACTTGGCGTAGCTCAGGGTCAAGTGAAGCCCATTAGATACATACAGTACGTACATAGTCTGTCTGCATCAAAAGGTGTGCGACGCTTTAGCAAAGAAATGCCTTCATGTTGTACCTGAGTCTGCGTCTGTCCATGCCCCCGGGGCCGGCTCCCAAGCGGGGCATGGTGCCGTAGCCCCCGGGGTGCATGGCCGGAGGCCCCATCCCGTAGTCCACGTCCACGTCGTATCCCAAACTACGCTGGTCATCCTCCATCCCGTAGTGGCCGTGGCCATATCGCATTTCCATGGCCGAGCCCATGCCCCTCATCCCCCGGCCCACCTGGGGCTGCGCTGCATAGGGGTCTATCTGCTGACGGCTTGGGGCCCGGTAGCCAGAGTCCAGAGTCCTGTAGCCATCAACTGGCCTGGGGGAAGGAGGAGAAAGTTCAATGAGGGGTTAAGGACACAAGAAGTGATGGCTATTATTGTTTAACTAAGACTCCCATCTAAATGTCAATAAAGCCAGAACAGGGAATTAGTGTTTAGCTTGATGTTTGACTGATTAAAGCCAAAACCCATGATTACTGTGTGGCTTATTAGAGTGCAATTAAAGAATATCCCTTTCTGGAAATATAGGCAATACTACATCCCAATCACGATAAAATGTGTCCAGATAAGAGTCCTATTCACGGTGGTACCAGTCCAAGCAGGGGTCCTTTACCTGTAGCGTTCGTCCATGCGTGTGCCTCTGCTCAGGCTAGTGTATGCCTCTGATGGCGGGCCTCCCCGGTAGTCATCATAACCCCCCGCAGGGCTGTAGTGGTAGTTTCTGGGCACGGTGGATGTGGGGTAGTCTCCCCCTGGCCCGGGCCTGTAGGAACGGTCCATCGTGGCACTGTAGCCACCCATGCCGGACACCGACAAGCCCCCGTCGATGGACATAGAGTCAGGGGGCAGGACTGTGCGTGAGACAAGCGGTTTCTTCATCTGATGGACAGGAGGGGAGGGGATATGTATTGAGATAAATATCGTTTGTGCCCGGAGATAAAAGACTGGTTATGTTCCTTGACTCAACAAAAAAAGAAGCTTAAAGAGAGTAGTGTGAGAGTCAGTTTTGAATCAGGCCTTGGTAGGCATTGATAAAAGTCTGTTGATGGTGGTGTGCGTATATCATCTCCCTACCCCATTGTCTGGCCGCCGTGTGGGTCCTTCGTCAGAGAAGACTGAGTGTGCTTCCTGGGAGTCGTCTTCTGGTGTGTAGCTCTCATCTAGAGCGCCATGTGCAGGGTCGACCATTCTGTACTGTAACACACAATGCCACACATTCATATTTTCACACACATAAAGCACTGGTATTTTGTATACATGCAGTGAAAATAACTAGTGTATTGCCCGTTTACTCACTCACGGTGTTGGATTTTACTCACCGAGTGCAGTTGCACAAACTCTACCGGTCCTACTTACAGCCTCTGCAGGGAAGGGTTTATGACATCACTGATGATGTCACAATGTCTATGACATCATCAGTGATGTCATAAATCACTAACGGGATCACTTATGCATAGAACTCACTCAACCACACTGATGATGTCACATTGTCTATGACATCGTCAGTGATGTCATAAATCGATGATGTCATCAGTGATGTCACTTGAGCAATTGTGATGTCATCAGTGAGTGATGTCATCGGAACACGGAGGTCGAATAGGAGAGCGAGGAAGAACATTGAGGAGGGGGCCGACACCCGAGGCCGGAGGGAGGAACATTGAGGAGGGGGCTGTTGAAGTTGATCGGATGAACAGTTCTCGTGATAACCACTTTTTGTGTTGCCAGCAGGCGGCGCTATGGCTATGGTATATTTAAGCAATATAGCATGAGAGCTAGTGTGTTGTGGCATATATCCCGCTGATCAGTTGTTATCCCACGAGGCCTAGCGGGATATATGCCACAACACACGCTGCTCGAGTGCTATATTGCTTTTATAAAACGGTTTCCAAGTATGATAATATAAATATAATAATAATACTATAAGTCCGACTGTCATGGTATTCTGATAGAGTCAGTTGAAACACTACTGTAAGGCGGGACCTCTAGCAAGAAGATAGACGTGCGGGTGATTTTATTGGATCGTTCTGGAGACTGAAGTTGACATTGGCCAATCCTGGCGCTTGCTGAGAAGCTGAGAGCTTTCTGGAAACCCCGACAGGCAGCTCGAGCGCAGCGCTGCATTCTCAGCGCTTGCTGAGAAGCTGAGTGCTTTCTGCAAAGCCCGACACCAACTAACGTTACGGGGTTAAATGCAGGGTTAAATGCGGGGTTAACAGCCTTTTTTTTGCAAAGAAGACATTAGCCCGCATCTATTCTTGTACAAAACATAATTTTCTGCGAAGTATTAGTAAAGTTATAAGCGAAGATCGATTCACAAGGATCTGACAGCTGTCTCCGCCATTTGTTTTTTTTGAGGTAACCAAAGGCTTTTAGTAAGAGAGTTGCCATGGCAACCAATAACCATGGCCATGGCCATGGGTTATTGGAGTGGGTTATTGGATTTATACAATGGCTGTGAACCAATCAGATTGCTTGATTTGAGAGAGCCGTTTTATAAATATATATAAAAGATTGATTAAGTTATGAGGTTCACATGATGAAACACACAGACACACACCTGTGTCCCGTTTATGTATCCGTCTGTCAGCTTCAGTCGTTCTATGTCTGCATCCCCTAAGCGCCCGTTCTGGGGAGGGAGAGAGAGACAGAACTGTGAACAAAAGCATTGTAAACATTTTGAGATGATAGTCTATACATGCCACTGACAATTTGACTGAAGCTTGACACATGAACAAAGGAGATTGAGTAGAATTGCATCGAGCAGATGAGCCCCCCCCCCCCACCCCTTCACAAGATAACATGACTGCTACTATAGCACATTCAGCGCTGACCAAACCAAACCACCTCTGCATATTTATGCTCTGTGAATCACCGGCCAGACATGAGGAAGGACATCTTGGAACGCAGCCATTCCTCCTCACACCCTGCTTCCTCGCTCTCCAATCGGTCAGATAATCAATGGGTGTCACTCCGTGTGACTTGGACACTGTTAATTATCACTTGCTTCCTGTAATATGAATGACTCAATTATTAGGATTAGCCTCAAGCTGAGTCACTACATAACTGGGCTACTTTGGAAATGTGTTCCAGCCACAATGTCACTACTAATACAAATAAAATCAATATTATTTAGAGCCCTGCAAAAAGAAGTGGTAGTGTGATTTACTGCATGATTGTGTCCACAAGGGGGCAGAGCTGTAATTCAAAAACAATGGTGAGTGCACACTAGTTTTATAGCAAGATTAGCTATATTTCCTCTATACCCTGCTCTTCTTAGAACACTAATACGTGACAAACTATTCTGTCGTGCTGGTGGAGCAGTGCTCACAGCTGGGATGCTTTTTACATGATATTATAAACAGAAATAAAACATGTTGGACAAGGCAAAAAAAAGAAGCTAAAACTGACAGGAAAATGGTTTACAAACGTAAATTGATACGTCATCGCAGTCTTTTAGCCTTCTTCATCAACCTGCCCTGTGCTAAGAAAATCATCCCAAAGTCACTTTCAAGGAATCGCCCAATCAAACAAGGCTCAATTAGACAAAACATCAAATCTCAATGTCAGGAAGTCCTTGGAGGACACAAATATTTATGGGCAGATTTTGAACTGTTCTTTGACACAGTCAAAGTGTTAGATTAGTTGGAGGACTCACAAGTTAAACATATCAGTCCCTGACGACTACAATGCCCTTTATTATAATTACCAGACCAGAGCCTCGAGCAGCTCTGCCTTCACCGCCGCTTCCACTGAGTCTGCACAGTCACCTGAGCCTGGGGGTGGTGAGCCTAGCTTAGCACGCACTGAGTCACAAGACTTTCAGTGCAGACTGTAACTAGACCACAGCATCCAACCTCATCCAACCAAATAACCCAGCTGTATACAAAGCAAGCAGAGAGGGACACTTCAACCTCTCATTGAGAAGAAACCTGGGCCCAGTTGCACAAAGCAGCTTAGGTTAAGATTTCCCTTAGAGTCAGAGTTAAGGTGTCCATCAAATAGAATCGGCTGCACAAAACACCCTTAAATCTTCTCCATAAGATTAAACATTTTAAGGAAAACATAAGCACAAGATTTAAGGGTGTTTTGTGCAGCCGATTCTATTTTATGGACACTTTAACTCTGACTCTAAGGGAAATCTTAACCTAAGGTGCTATGTGCAACTGGGCCCTGCTTTAACTCCAGAATTATTTCACATCGAGCCTTGCTCTCGATGGCTGGATGAATTCAGCTACATGGCAAAAATATACATACGGTAAAACTGAAATAATGTTAGCAGAAAAATGACAAAAAACAAGTATATGCAATCACTTAACTGTGGAGCATGCAATATGCAATATCATTCAACATACAATAAGGGACTAGCATGCGAGGGAAATAGCATTTTTGCATCATAGCAGTCAGAGTGGCATCAATGATCAGGGTTTTTTGCTAGTGCATATAATGTCCAGCTGTGTGAAATTAATAGCCAGCCGGGGAGGTGTTGGTGGATTGTTTAAAGTCGCTCTGCGTCCCGGTCGAGTGTAGTTTGCATGTTTAAAGCACCGTGATTGGCCCGAAGGTCCAAACACCGCCCAGCCGGGAAAATAGAGGCCGTCTGACGACGCGACACCTCTGAATTACAGCATAATCTGGTGCGTCATGCCCTCGGCAGCGCCGTGGGAAAAAAGGAAAAATATGAACACAGCACGGTTGTAGCGGTTGCTTGCCATCCACCTCGTCTATAGCAGTCATTCCCAAAGACTTGATTTGGGTCGCCAAATAAATTTGCAGACTTTCTTCCATAGCCTTTTATTTAAAATGTATAGCTTAAATAGGCCTAAACTCCACCTAAATGCACTTTTGTCTCATTTATAAAAGTAAAAAATGTGTATTATGTTTAACACCTGCATAAAACAAAGTTTTGATTTATCAAAAGTATATCTCTTTCAATTGAGTGGTTTATGTGGGAGAAATCATTGATTGCCTAATAGTAAAACATATTTCTTGGATTTACTGTAATTTACTCTCTCATTCTGTGGGGAAGAATGTGGCTTCTTGCTGAGAAAAGAGTTTTAGTCTTCCCAAAGAGATAAGCACAAAGGACCTTCTGGATGTTCTGCGATGTATCAATAAAACTTCCTCGTGTATCTAACTACAGTATCATTATAACATGTTTGAATAAGAACTTCCGTTTTCTATTGTTTTCACTGTATGACAAACAAAAGTTATCTGACCCCTGTACATCAGCAACGTTCCAGTAAAGACATGTGACAGATTTATGATGCTTTTGCCTTTTCGGGCTCCTGTGATTTTGATGAAGTGATTTGTGCCATTGTTTGGAACAATTAAACACAACAAGAAAGACCACTCTTTTCTCAAGTCTGTTTTATTAAAGACAGTCTGCATCATAGTTGACCTATTCAAGAGAATATATGGTGATGCGGAAATGGCAAAAAAAAAATGCCCTGGATCATTAATTTATGCACACATTTGCTCTTCTCACAATTTATAGATAAGGCCTATTGTGAAGTGGGTCCCCCCCAAAAAAACAGTTTGGGAAACACTGTTCTATAGCACGGTGTTATGGCCTTATTGTGGTTATAGTGACAGTGAGATGGCTGGAAAGGTTTTTATGTCCGGCCATTGAGCTGGCAGCGGGCACTTATGGAAAACCCTGATCAAGAGAGGTCAGAAATATTATGCACTAATGAATCGTTTTCATGGCTAAATCCTGTCATAAGACACAGGGTGGACGGCTGGACAAGTGACAGACTGAACGGCCTGAGCAACATGTGCAGGACAGACGGCCTCGTAACATGCTGCCACATGCAAAGAGGTAAATAAGTGAGATTCCATGACGGGGCTGAGGAAAGGTATGCTGAGGTGATGGAGGTGAGCAGTTGACATGTTTGTGCACATCATCCGGTGACACAGAGAGTGGGGCAGACAGTGCAGGTATGCAGAACATGTGTGATGATGATGTGATGCTGATGACCAGCTCCTGGCATGTTGTCAAACTATGTGACGGCACATTTCCACATGAGAGATGAAAGACACACGGACATACGTGATAGATGGGAGACTAGGGCTGGGTTTAAAAAAAAAATCCAATTCAAATCAATCTTCATTTGAACGATACGAACGATACATCGATTGATAAAATCCCGAGATCGATCTTTTAATATATGCCTTTTCCTATTACTATAGATGGTTTTCACAGAATTGTGTTGCTAGGCAACAGTTTGGAACCTAGCTTATGTCCTGTCAGTTATTGTACAACAGGAAGTAAAGCTGGGGGCAATTTAGAACGTTTATGTTGTCAAAATGAAACTGACTACATTGTTTTGACTGCTGTAGTGTGTTGGTCAGCATCATGTTAAATAAAAAGTACATTAATGGTAACTGCTTTGGGGGCAATTCTTAAAAACATGAATATTTTTTTAATAATGCACCAGGTTAGAGGTTTCCTTGTCAAATCTACAGCATTAGTTCTCTGAGAATCTGTATCATTTCCAAGCAAAATTGGTATTGTAACTGAAATACCCCTAACCAAATTGATATTGTTGTATCGGATCAAATCGGAAATCAAATCGGGACCTTGTGAATCCGAATCGAATCAATTCAGGAATTCAGTGACGATACCCAGCCCTCATGGAGACTGAGATAATGATGAGACACACACAGGCGCACACACACACACACACAGCGCTGGTGGAGAGGAGCCTGGATGGAGGCATGAAAGGGGATGAATTGAGCAATAAGGATGTCATGAGGGAGAAAATGATAGAGGATTGAATGGCGGGGTGATGGACGCCAGCTGCGTGTATCTGTCTTAAGCGTTCTGGGACGGGGAGCTGAGGCAATGGAGGCGTTAAAGCGAGGTCATGTCGAGGCAGAGGATGGGGAGACTGCAGCCGCCTACAGGAGACGTTCGACGGGGATGCCGGCGGGCGGTCACTGTTGGGGGGGGCGTTACCTGTGTGTGAGGGAGGGGGCGACCCAGGGCCGAGGGGCTGGTGGCGGGGAGGCCCACTCTCCTCCTCTCCTCCTCCAGCGCCCGGGTCAGCTGTTCAAACTGCACCTCCTGCTCCCTGACCGACTCCAGCAGAGCCGCCGCGCTCTCACACTGCTCCATACACACTGCACGGCCCCAGGGGGAGAGAGTGGGGGGCGTTACACACACACTGCTCCATACACACTGCACGGCCCCAGAGGGAGAGAGTGGGGGGGGGGGCGTTACACACACACTGCTCCATACACACTGCACGGCCCCAGGGGGAGAGAGTGGGGGGTGTTACACACACACTGCTCCATACACACTGCACGGCCCCAAGGGGAGAGAGTGGGGGGTGTTACACACACTGCTCCATACACACTGCACGGCCCCAAGGGGAGAGAGTGGGGGGCCGTTACACACACTGCTCCATACACACTGCACGGCCCCAGAGGGAGAGAGTGGGGGGTGTTACACACACACTGCTCCATACACACTGCATGGCCCCAGAGGGAGAGAGTGGGGGGGTGTTACACACACTGCTCCATACACACTGCACGGCCCCAGAGGGAGAGAGTGGGGGGGTGTTACACACACTGCTCCATACACACTGCACGGCCCCAAGGGGAGAGAGTGGGGGGCCGTTACACACACTGCTCATTCCCAGGGGGAGTGAGTGGGGGGCATCACACACAGACACTGCACGGCCACAGGAGGAGTGTCACAGGCCCAATCCCAATTCCTATCTTAACCCTCAATCTTAACCCTCAGTCTCAAAAATGCGCACTCCCGCGAAGTGCTAGTGCTGTCCCGATTCTCACTTTGTTAAGTTAAGGGTCGAGTTTGAGGGCTCTACGGCCCTCAGTTTTGAGATTTTCCACGACCACACTTGGCGGTGAGTGCGATCCCAGCATCCCTTGCGTGTCATCAGCTAGATCCATTCAGATGGAAGATGGCGGCGAAAGGAGGAAAAAAGTAGCCCTACAAAGTTAAGTATTTCCTTGTTAATAGAGATGTAAAAATTACGATAACCATTGTATTAGCTTAGTTTAATGTCATTTTATGGATTTCCGTTTTGGAATCCTAACAACAATTGTTGTTGCTAACTATCGATAGTCAGTAGCCGTGCTGGTCAAGCCATATTATTATTATTATTATATTATAACATTGTTAACGTTGTTACGAAATGCCATAATTCTCGGTGGTAATGTCGTTGTTGAGTTGTTTTTATCAAGATACAGCCTACCACAAAACAAGTGGGGGCTAGAATGACCGTGCTTTCCGAAGTGAGGGCTGGCTCACTTCGGAAAGCACGGTCATTCTAGCCCCCACTTGTTTTGTGGTGCGTTGCATTACACGTAGGCTGTATCTTGATAATAATATGGCTTGACCAGCACGGCTACTGACAACAAATGTGTTAGGCTCCAAAACGGAAATCCATAAAATGACATTTAAACTAAGATAATACAATGGTTATCGTAATTTCTACATCTATATTATCAAGGAAATATTTGTAGGGATGCTTTTTTCCTCTTCTTTTGAATTGACAGACTGGATCCGGAGCTTTGGCATATTGCTGCCCCCCACAGTCTGAAGACGTATCTGCCTTTAAGGGCTGTCCCATTTTAAAGTCACAAGATAGCCCTTAACACTTAGTTTTGAGGGCTACTAACATTGAGGGTTGAGCTTGAGGGTTAAGATTGAGGGTTAAGAAAAGAATTGGGATTGGGCATGTGTGTGTGTGTGGGGGGGGGGGGGGCATTACACACACTGCACACCCCCAGGGGGAGAGAGTGGGGGGCGTCACACACAGACAATGCACGGCCACAAGGGGAGAGTGTGTGTGTGTGTGTGTGGGGGGGGGGGGGCATTACACACACTGCACAGCCCCAGGGGGAGAGAGTGGGGGGCTCAGTACACACTACAGCACAGGAACACACACCTCCATACAGAGTGCTGCAGGAAGCAGATCCCAGCTGATGCAGGATTCTGGGCTCTGATAACATTGACAGGGAGGAAAATTAACCATGTCTCATATCTGCTGCTGACAGAGGTGTTGTTTGGCGGCGGTGACAGAGATGGATGTCTTCTTGGAAACTTGGATTACGGAGTATGGG